>NC_029791.2:118573474-118584538 GCF_000816755.2 Arachis ipaensis | reverse complement strand
ATTTGTGTTAGTACTTTAATTATATCTTTTTATGATATAATTATTTTTAAAAATACTTAATGGGGAGTAGTTGATTTGAAGTTGGTGCCGTTATTGCAAAGTGATTTTTCCTTTGTGGAGTAATAGATCCAGGTACTATTAGGTGCTCGAAGTGGGAGAGAAGGTAACGACGCCTTTAAAATCTTCGCTGCTCTTTGTTGGGCATTGTAATTAAAAAGCACGCAATAAAGAAGTGTTTGAAAATGAGAAGATCCATGTCCAAAACAGATCTCGAACTCAACAAAAAAATTTTCCAGAAGATGAATAGAAGACAAATTTTTTAATTTTCTAATGTATTTTTTTTAGTTTATTGGACTATTGGTTATTACTGTAGTCACTTATAGTTTCAATTGGAACAACTCTACTGCTATTTCTTTGGTTACACATTAGACTTTGTATCACTTTCTTAAAGTAAGGTAAAATCTTCACTTTGGAAAAAAAAATAAGGAAAAAGGACAAATTAGTCCCTAAGTTTTTAAATCGTGAACAAATTCGTCCCTGAAAATCTAAAAATACTAAAACACACCTTACTATTCAAAACGTGTGACGGATCGATCCTTCCGTGTAAAATGCTCTCCCAAACGTAACAGAGGGGGGGTGATGTGTCGCTTAGCTGGTGTGTGTTGGGCCTAGACCACCGTAACGGTGCACATGTAATAAGGTGGATTGAGGTTAGGGACAAATGGGTCCCTGGGTGGAAAGATGACGTCGTTTTTCTGTTTGCCCTATGTGTTCAAATTGAACTCGTTCGCTATTACCGTTGTTCATTTCTGTGAGTGGTTGAGGGTAGTGGTATTGTGCAGTCTTAAATGGCCAACGACGGAGCTTCATCCAGCACACGACGCATTCCACTGCCGCCAACCGTGAAATGCGTGGAAGCTGCAGAGGAGAGGGACGAGATTGCTCCAACATGTAGATGCGGGGTGTACGCCATATTGTACAAATCGAGGACGACGACGAACCCTAATAGATTGTTCTTTGGATATCCATTCTTTAAGGTATGTTGGTGATTTTATTTGGATTTTATTTGGTCAGTTTTTCTTATACGGGAGTTGGCTATGTTTTGTTTGTTTTGGAATGATGAACATGTAGCTGAAAAATCCAGTCACTGCAAGTTCTTCTTATGGTTGGATGACCATGTTTCAACAATAAGAGTCCTTGAGAAGTTTATTACAGAGAACGAGGTTGATGATCTGAAAGTGTATCTTGGGAAGAAGGTAGTGGAACAGAAACTGATTGATTTGGAGAAGAAGGTATTGCATCTAGAGAGGAAGAAGAATGTTAATCTGTATTTGATTATTCTTGCAGTGGTTTCTGTAATTTTTGCTTCTGTTATTGCCAAACTTGGCTGAAAAGTAGGTAAAAAAATGATGTAATGTAGTATGGGATGAGTTTCTGTTTTGTTGTATGCTTTTCAAACAAAAATGTTGTAAGCTAAATTATGATATATTCAGCAAAGTGATTGTCCTAAGCAAGTTAATGGCATAGTTATTTAGAGATATGATTATATATGTAAAGTATAAATTAATCTCATGAAAGAGTTGTTAATGTTGACAAAAGAAGTCAATAACATGTCTACTGCCAAAGTAAGGCATAACTTAAGCCTGCAAGCTATACATAATTACATTGTTTCCAAAAAGAGTTACTTTGTAAAATAACAGTGTTTCCCAAAAAGATGTTGATGTTGCATTAAACATATAGATGTTGATGTTGTCATGACTAAACATGTAGCATTAACTACTTGGCCTGTTTAGTCCTGGAGTGGGGATGAACTTAAACAGTCGTTGAGTTGCTTTGCCTGCTGCTGCCAAAGTCTGTGAAGATGCTCTTGATGTAGTTGGTTGTTGTGGAGAGGGGAGATGCTGTCAACTTTGGAGAGGTGGCACAGGCTCCGAGGGTTTATTTGTCACAGACTTCCTCCTAACTGTTTGCTTAGGTCCTAAATGGCCTTGGTGCAGGGAGTGATGAAGACTGGGCTGGGGCCTGAATGGTGCTTTCGGAGGCATTGATTGTGTCGCAACCGCTGCTACTGAGGGTTCAGATTCTTGCTCAGGCATCGGTGCAGCGTTTGCATTCGAATTACCATGCATGAAGGTCGAAACAAGTGTGAATGCAACGAATCTGGCAAGCAACAACAATGAAATGCCACCAAAATCCATACCTCATTAGCAACTAAATGATTAGCAGAATTTTGTTCAACATGAGGAGGGTTCGTAGCAGCAGGGGGACTTCGTTATACACTCTGAGATGAGGCATTTTATAAAATGTATCCACTTAGTGTAAACAGTCCCAATGAAGCACATTATATAATAAGGCACTTAAAACCATGAAGCATTAAAATATAGACATATAACATCCTAAATAAAACTATAATAGACACTTAAATCCCTGAGTAAGTAAGGACTACCTCTTCCTCGGGGGCTGACTGTGACAAAGGTAGAACCACAAGTGATTGAGAGTCCTTGGGCTTTGTCCTTGGTTTTTTCGTCTTTGGCTTCGAGTTTGGGTTGGATGGGGCCCCTTTGCATGTCTTGTAGTTGTGTCTCCTCTCACCACACTTGCTATATGTGACATAGAAACTCCTCTTCAACTTGTCACCATTAATAACAGCCTCAGCTGGGTCTTTCTGTCTGTTATGCACCTTGGGACGTCTAATTGGCCTTTTTAACACAGGTGGAGCAGGCTTAGTAAACTCAAACCTTGTCTAGTATTCCTCACTAGTTACTGGCTAGATGAAATGCTCGTATGTCTTTCTAATGGACTCCATACATAGCCATGGATGGACATAATCATCGGGATTATCATGCCATTTTTTTATTGCTGCTATAGCATGAATGCACGGCATCCCTTCACGGCAGGACAGCAGTTTCACAACAACAGGATGACATGAACATGATTAAAATATCAAGAATTAATAGAAATTCACAGCATGGCTAAATATCTCAAAATTCACAGTATAGTTAATATCAACAGATTCACAGCATGTTAATCAGATTCACACCAAGCATGTCCAAATTGACAGCATGTTTAATCTCAAAAAATTCACATAATGATTATAATAAAAATTCACAGCATGGTTAATCTCACAGCATGGTTAACATCAGTTATGATTAAAATTAAAATTCACAGCAACTATGATTCACAGCATGCTTAAATTAAAAAAAATGCACAGCATGTTAAAATTGAAGTTCAGGAACCTGACTGACCAGTGAGTTGCCATTTGTTACACGAGCAGCTGTGTTTGATCAGATCCACATTAACTTTGGATCCCTTGTAAGTGACTTCAAACCGTTTGCGCTCGTTATCACCAATCCACTCCGCTGTTCATTTGTTGCTTGGTTTGATAAGCCTCTGTAGCCTTTTCTCTTGCACTGGCACCAGTTTCCCTTTATGCGTCCCCAGAAGTTTCTTGTGTTGAACCATTCGCCGCGTCACATAGCACCGTAATTCCTCGCACATTGTAAGTATGGGCTTGCATCTGTACTTCACCACCTTTGTGTTAAACGACTCGCATATGTTGTTTGTTAGGTTGTCGACCTTGGGACCATGGCTAAAGTATGCTCTAACCCAGGTAGCAGGTTCAAATTTCATAAGGTAGGCCCAAGCATCCTTGTTCACTTCTTTCAGTCTTTCCATGGTTGTCTTGAATTCAGAGATGGTGGTGCATTTTGCACAATCCCACACTATTTCTCTTATATATAGATCCTTGAATCGGTTTATGAAATTCTTCCATATATGCATGACATAGCTTCTGACATGTGCACTAGGCATTACCTCTTTCAGTGCAGGTAGCAGTCCCTAACAACAGTGAATAGTAAATGACTGAGACAGTAAACAGGGAATGACAAAAAGGGAACTAACCTTCTGTTGATCCGACATAAAATTCCAACCGTGGTTGCCAACATCACCAATATCCTCCTGTAATAATGTTAGGAACCACTTCCATGATTCTTTGTTTTCAGATCTTGCAACTGCGTATGCAACCACATAGAACTGGTTGTTAGCATCCTGTGCAATAGCAGAAAGTAGTTGTCCCCGTGGTATGTTTTAAGAAATGCTCCATCTAGGTGGATCAATGGTCTGCAGCCACTCTTGAATCCCCGCTTGCAGGCCTCAAAACAAACATACAACTTGTCAAACATAGGGGGTGCTTGAGGCTATGGAATCAGGTCTAGCAATGCAGAAGACCCAAGGTTACTTCTATGTATCTCTAATAAGTAATCCCTCAATTTTCCGTACTGTTGCCTTTCGTTACCCATCATCCTCTCCCTTGTCTCCTTCACAGCTCTATACACCATCTTTGGGTGTGCAGTAAAGTCAAAGTCCTCTCTTAGAAAATCAACAGCTTCACGAGTTGTCATATGCGGGTGCGTTGCCATCCTCTTCTCCACCTTTTTACTGATCCAGTGTTGATCAGCAGCGTTGCTTCCAAGGTCCCTTGCACAAGTGTGCTCGTTTCTATAAGTCTTGACTTGGAAGCATTGTAATTGCCGATTGTAAGACAAGTGGGCAATCCAAGCACACTCTTCATCCTTGCACCCAACCCTAACTCTTTCTCTATCATTCTTGATCTAAACCAACTCCCGGCCTTCAGCAATAAAGGTATCATTTACAACCTCTTTGAACCTCTCAATTGTTACAAACTTTGTTCCAAGCTCAAATCTTCCCTCTCCGAAACTATATTGGTCATTGAAATTAGGCCACTGATGTTTGTTTCCCTCATCCTCAGAAGAAACGGGTGTATGCAGCTCCTCAGATTCATACTCCCATACAATATCATCACCATCCGTGTCTACATCACTCATGTAGTCTACCAGTGCTGGCCTTGGTCCTCTGGCCCTATTGGGCTCCCTTGCAGGCCTAGATCTATTGGGCTCCCCTGCAGGCATAGATCCACTAGGCTGTCCACCAGGCCCACCTGCCTCGGGCTCATAGACAGGCCCTTTCTTTCCTGCAGCAGACCTTGTTCTCTGAGACACACATCGAACTTGCTTCTTTGGTTGCTTACTTGGCTGAGGGGTTCTCTTAGAGGAATGAGGCACTTGTTTCCTCTTCCCTCTGCTAGACACAGACCCACTGACAACATCTTTCCCACTCTCACTATTACTTTCATTACTGGGAGGTGGAGGTGCATACAGCTCATCCTTTGCGCTCTCGTAACTATCGTGCTCTGTCGACGACTGATCCAATTCATCCACCTCCACACAAACATCATCTTCCTCTACCTCATCGTTTTCCTTACTAGCACAATCTATAGGCTCTGGGTCATCAATAGGATGATAAAAAAATATATAGAACTCATCAGTATCTTTGTTTCTCATATTTGCTTGGCGCATCTGGTTGATGCCTGCATCTCCCCTCAGAACATGCAGCCCTGCCTCTATATCCTTGCTCTTTGGATCATACCAATATGTCTCCTTGTATGATTAATATCCCAATCCTTTGAACAGTGTTATCAAATCACCAAAATTTACAAAATCCAGGTCCATCGGTGGGAACCTCTCAACCTTACCATCGGGGTAAACTAACTCACCAGTCGGAGCCCTTTGAAAGTAGCCCCCGTGATGAAAAACAGGAACCACGAAAATATCTACCATCTGCATCATTGTTTGACTCAACGATTAGCGCTAAGCATTAGCAAATACACAACTACCAAAGCCATAAACCCCACACAACCCATCTTCCATGCCCCTCCCAACACTACATTACACCTAAACCCCAACCCATGGCATGCACAGCAGATAACGTTCGAAAGTAACAGTGCCATTCAGTTTTGCAATAAGGGTACTTACCATTACAGATGACACCCTCAACTCGACCAACGAAGCTTCACTTGTGCAACGTTACACGAAGACGACGAAGGGAAGAAGATCAATAATTTTTTTGGAGGGAAAAAGATCATACATATGTGTGCTAGGGCATCAGGTAATTGTGTGTGATTCATATGGGCTTCTTTGGAATTATGTTGAAACTCAAGGACTATAGTCAGCGTTCTCAAAATGTTGCCGTTTTAAATCATAAGGACCTATTTGTCCAAGACTTTTTCTAAAACGGCCACACCAAGCTTCCTTAACGGTCCCGTCTTGACATCTAGGCCTAACACACGCCAGTTAAGCGACACATCATCCCTCTCCGTTATGTTTGGGAGAGCATTTTACACAGAAGGATCGATCCGTCACACATTTTGAATAGTAAAGGGTGTTTTAGTATTTTTAGATCTTCATGGACGAATTTGTCCACGATTTAAAAGTTTAGAAGCTAATTTGTCCTTTTCCCAAAAAATAATAAAACGCACTGTTTTGGTATAAAACAGAAGGGCACTTTTTTTTTGGTTCAACAAGAAGCGCACTTTCATTTCAAACATTTTCCTTCTTCAAGCTTACTTCTCATTTTTCAACCTTCGTATGTTTTTTTTTGGGGTCATACAAACGTTCCTATTATCCAAAAACAAAGATTAGCGGATAAACTTAACCAAAAAGGCAAAAATATCCACTGACCATGTATTACCGGCCCCTAACTTTCAATGGGCCACGCAATTACTCCAAGTCTTTTAAGTCTACAACCCAAAGAGAGAAACAAAAACGGCTATCATTCGCAATTTCGCGTTACCAATTTCTTTATTACGCAATAAGTACCCTTCCTAGCTTGGGGGTCCATTCTGCGTTTGACAAGTATATCAAGCAAGCTCCGTTCACACATGGCACCATTTAGTGACTGACAACAAAGGAAGTATATATTCAACAAATTAAGTTTGCAATTAGAACTTTTTACAGAGCAAGAATCTCTTTATTAAAGATTTTTCAAATTTCCTAAAATGTTACTATTTTTATTAAAAAATCCTAATTAATAAATATTCTTAAGATATACCGGTCAACCAAAATTCAAATCATAGGAAATTTGCCATATATTTACCAGAGTTACCAAATTTACAAGAGAAAACATCGGTGTGACAAGATTGGTCCAATGGGGATCCACCACGTAAGATACAGAGGCCACGTGGGGACAGTAGATTCGGTGTTGCTCGCTGGAGGCACAGTTAGAGAACGCAGCCAAAAAATATCTGAGAGGTTCGGTCACGTGTTCATGCCATGTTTCTCTTACTGTACTTGTGAAATAACGCTGCTATAGCTGCTTTTACTTATAACTATCTACACTATTTTTGGTACGAATCTGCATAGAAACTTTAGAGAGGAAGTGAGTTGAAACGATGTCGTTTAGGGTTCCGATCTGCTTCCTCTTTCTTTCACTCCTACTCGCGGCTCCTCAGATCTCCGCCGATGAATCAGCATCGGAGGCCAAAGAGAAGGAGTTTGTGCTGACGTTGGATCATTCTAACTTCTCCGATACCATCAAGAAGCACGACTTCATCGTCGTCGAGTTCTACGCACCTTGGTATGCTCCGATTCTCGCTTCTTTTTTTTTTCCGTGTTGTAGATCTTGTAGATTTTGCTGATTTCTGGTCCCAATGTCATAATTTGTCTATTTTGTTTTGTGTAATTATATATTCGATTAGTGAAATCCATTGCTAGATTTGTATAATTTTCTTTTTGTCAAAATTAGTCAAAAAACTGGTTTCAGCTGGTAAATTTTGCTGTGTTCTACTATTGTGTGTAGCTTAATTTGGTGTGTTTTTTACTACGCTGATAGAATGCCAGAATTTTTGAATGCGTTTTCATGCAGATTATGAATTGTTGGTAATTTTAGCGCATTGCAATTTCCGTTGTCTTATCTGGTATCATAATTTTCAATGTTCTTGTTTTCGTCTTTTCAGGTGTGGCCACTGTAAGAAGCTTGCTCCGGAGGTAATAATAGTAGATCGTTGTCACATTTTATTTTTGTTTGTAAGTTTTAAATTCACATGGTAGGTTATGCGCTTGCTGAGTTTCTGTTGTTTTTTCGTTCATGCAGTATGAGAAAGCTGCTTCCATATTGAGCAGTCTAGATCCTCCCGTTGTTTTGGCTAAAGTTGATGCCAATGAGGAGAAGAATAAAGAGATCGCAAACGAATATGATGTTAAGGGTTACCCAACAGTCAAGATTCTTAGAAGTGGGGGAAAGCACATTCAAGAATACAAGGGTCCCCGTGAAGCAGATGGCATTGTCGAGTATTTGAAGAAACAGAGTGGCCCTGCATCTACTGAAATTAAATCTGCCGACGATGCTGCCGCTTTCATTGGCGAAAATAAAGTTGTTGTTGTAAGTGACCAACCATTGTGCTTTTGCATGAGTGTAAGATATGTTGGAGTGTAATCTTATTTTTCCTATGTTTTCAGGTTGGGATTTTCCCTAAATTTTCTGGGGAGGAGTATGAGAACTTTATCGCATTAGCAGAGAAGCTACGTTCTGATTATGACTTTGGTCACACCCTCGAGGCCAAACACCTTCCACGGGGAGAATCATCAGTTACCGGGCCTGTTGTTAGGTTATTCAAGCCATTTGATGAGCTTTATGTTGATTTCAAGGTAGTGTTGGTTCCTGTATATTGATTGTTTCAAAAATAACATGCTTTTAGTGCTATCTTATTAGGCTTTATCTGACTTTTCATCGATGTCACATGCTTGTAGGATTTCAAAGTGGAAGCTCTAGAGAAATTTATTGAAGATTCTAGCATCCCTGTTGTGACTGTCTTCAACAATGACCCAAGCAACCATCCTTTTGTTGTCAAATTCTTTAACACTCTTAATGCTAAGGTAGCATGCTATCTAATTCATTCAACGTTAAGCTTGTGTATATATCATACTGATAGATGTGTTTTATTTTTTTATTATTTTAATTTTTTACTGAATCCCACCTTCAGGTATTAATTTCCCTCTTATTTGTTTACGAACTCGTGTTGGAATTTGTAGGCAATGCTGTTCATCAACGTCACCAGTGATGGTGCTGAAGCTTTGAAATCGAAATACCGTGAAGCTGCTGAGCAATATAGATCACAGGGTGTGAGCTTTCTGGTGGGAGATGTTGAAGCTAGTCAAGGAGCCTTCCAGGTTTGTGTGAAAATATTTAACATTCTTTAGTTATCTTTTGCTTAGTACCAATGTTTGACAATATGAATGGCCTGTTTTGACAGTACTTTGGACTTAAGGAAGAGGATGTTCCTTTGATCATCATACAACATAACGATGGAAAGAAATTTTTCAAACCTAATGTGGAGCCAGATCAACTTACAACCTGGTTGAAGGAATACAAGGTGATGATTATTATTTATTATTGTCATTGTTGTTATTATTATTAATTAGCCTATTGCTTTTGCCTGTTTCAGTTTAATATATAATCGGTCATATTACTTAAAGGATATATTGCATCTTCGACTTTAAATATTTTATTATTGCTGTAATTTGTCATGGTGAATATTTATAATTTATTTTCTCTGAATATTTCAGGAAGGGAAAGTTGCACCATATTTGAAGTCTGAGCCTATTCCTGAAACTAATAATGAACCTGTCAAAGTGGTAGTTGCTAACAATTTTGACGACGTCGTTTTCAAATCAGGGAAGAATGGTATATTATAATTACTTCCTTCTATTTGTAATCATTTTCCTTCACCCTCCGCAGCTAAAATAATTTAACTAATAACACCAACAATGCAGTTTTGCTCGAGTTCTATGCCCCGTGGTGTGGTCATTGCAAAAAGTTGGCTCCAATATTGGATGAAGTTGCCGTCTCATATCAAAATGATGCTGATGTTACCATTGCCAAACTGGTAAGAAATGTTTCCAGCTTTCATCTTGCATGATTGTGCTGATATAATTGTTTCAATTGGTGTTGTAAGATGCTTGGTGCCAATCAGTTTGATACAATAATAGTCCACATAATTACTTCAAATGTGCAGGATGCAACTTCCAACGATATCCCAAGTGAATCCTTTGATGTCCAAGGTTATCCAACAGTGTACTTCAAGTCTGCAAGTGGGAAGATATCACCATATGAAGGTGACAGGACTAAGGAAGACATCATCCAATTCATTGAAAAGAACAGAGATAAACCTGGCCAAGAACAAGAACAAGCAAAAGATGAATCTGTCAAGCAAGAACAAGGAAAAGATGAGCTTTGAAGCTTTGAAAGGTAAGCTTATTTTTAATTTGTGATTTTAGTTTCCTCGTCTTTTCTATAGTTTCCCATTCATATTTTGATTTAGTCTTTTCTTTTCCTCCTCCTTTCTGCAGGAAAAGCAGCGGTTCCTTTTGGCGGATATAGACACACTATGACACATGTAGATGAATCTTTGTAATTCAGAATCAAGCATGTTTGTGAATCTTAGTGCCAATCTGTCTCCCTTGGTTTAAGTCTTTTATCGGGTTTTTATTTTTATTTTATGTTCTTCCTTAACAACAAGAATAAAATGGGAGTTTTTGTTTGGCGTAGTAGTGCTAGACTGCTAATAATCTAGTAGAGTTACATACTGGAAAATGTTGTGGCTGTAAAACTTTGATTCGCTATAATTTAGATGCTGTTATATTCCCTCATGACCCTGACCCTGACCCGAGTGCATTCTCTCTCTCTCTCTCTCTCGATAATTTGAAGTTAAGGTTACTATTTTCTTTTTATTATTTTTTGTGCTTAAATTACTGTTTTCCATTTTGGTTGGATAATTGATGTTTTAGTTGGCGCAGTAGTTGGATTAAGCATGAACCCAAAATGTAAATGGGCATGAACCCAATGCTCTGAAATCTTTATCTGACAAAATTAACTGTTAGATTTTTCATGTGGATCAAATTCCTTGCGGCGTTATCACTCTTTAATCTTGCTTTGAATGATTCGGTTACACGATTTATTATCTCGAGTGATCCAAGGACATTCCTTTGAGAATTCCTGAGTTTCTGTATCTGCATCTTTTTTTTTTAATGTTGTATATTATAATAATATATATATATTTAATAATAACTCGATTAATAAAATTATGATTTTAGAAGATAAATATGTAGAAATATATATATATATCGAAAATAAAATGTTGTTTTTCCTGAAATCAGAATTGTTTAAAATTAGTGATTTACCCACGTTAATTCTACGTCTATGTCGAATGGT
>NC_029791.2:118569998-118573449 GCF_000816755.2 Arachis ipaensis | reverse complement strand
TTAATATTGCTATTAATATTATATGTAAAGAGTAATAGAAAATAGAATTTAAAATACTTATAAAATAAAAGAAGAGAAAGAATTGTAGAAGAAATATAAAGAGAAGAGTATTTGATTGCAACATAAAGAGAGAGTATTTGTTTATTATTGTGTGTGTATTAACAACGGAGGTTAACCTCCTGTTTATAAGCATATGGGAGGAATGTTTTCAACCCATATTAATTTCATTCTCTATTGGTAACATGAAAACTGAGTCACTTGCATGGGCATCCATATCCTTTGTGTTTATCACAACACTCTCCCTTGGATGACCATTCAGGATTATTGCCTCGTTAAAACCTTACTAAAGAAAAATCCAGTGGGAAAAAACCTTAGTGAAGGAAAAAGAGTACAATATCCTTTAGTGATAGGGACTGCCTCATTAAAAACCTTGTCAGAAAAACCCAATGGGAAAAAAAACCTGACCAAGGGAAAAAGAGTACAGTCTCCCCCTTTTGTCGACATCAGTTGATGTCTCGAAATCGGCGCATCCCAATCTCATGTACCAATCTTTCAAAGGAGGATTTTGGGAGCGACTTTGTAAATAAATCTGCCAGATTATCACTTGAGCGGATCTGTTGGATATTAATTGTCCCTTGATTTTGAAGATCATGAGTGAAGAAGAATTTGGGAGAAATATGCTTTGTTCTATTACCTTTGATGTAGCCGCCTTTAAGTTGAGCAATGCATGCTATATTATCTTCAAACAGGACAGTTGGAGCTATCTTATGATCAATCAGTCCACATGATGACAGAATATATTAAATCAGACTCCTCAGCCAAAAACACTCGCGACTAGCTTCATGAATCGCCAGTATTTCAGCATGATTAGAGGAGGTTGCTGCTATCGTCTGTTTCGTGGACCTCCATGATATAGCTGTACCACCATATGTGAATAGGTATCCTATTTGAGACCTCCCTTTATGTGGATCAGACAGGTATCCGACATCTGCATAGCCAACTAGTTGTGACTTGGATCCATAGGGATAAAACAATCCCATATCAACCGTTCCATGAAGATATCGAAAAATTTGTTTGATTCCACTCCAATGTCTTCTGGTTGGAGAGGAACTATACCTTGCTAGTAAATTCACCGCGAATGATATGTCAGGTCGCGTATTATTAGCAAGATACATTAGCGCTCCAATGGCACTAAGATATGGTACTTCAGGACCAAGGATATCTTCATTTTCTTCTTTAGGACGGAATTGATCCTTTTTCACATCCAAAGATCTTACGATCATTGGTGTACTTAATGGATGTGACTAGTCCATATAAAATCTTTTCAAGATTCTTTCTGTGTATGTTGTTTGATGAATAAAGATCCCACCTTTTATATGCTCGATCTGCAGGCCGAGACAAAACTTAGTCTTTCCAAGATCTTTTATCTCAAACTCTTCTTTTAGAGTTTTTATAATTGTTGGAATCTCTTCAGGAGTCCCAATGATATTTAAATCATCAACGTACACAGCAATTATAATGAACCCAGATGTAGTTTTCTTTATGAAAATACATGGGCAGATATCATCATTCTTGAATCCGTTTTTGGCCAGATACTCAGTAAGACGATTATACCACATTCGTCCAGATTGCTTTAGACCATATAAAGATCTTTACAATTTGACTGAGTATAACCCTTGCGAATATTCATTGGATGGTTTAGATATTTTTAGTCCTTCAGGGACTTTCATATAGATATCACGATCTAATGAGCCGTATAAATAGGCTGTTACCACATCCATTAAATGCATATGCAGTTTATGATATGCAGATAAGCTGACCAAATAACGCAGGATTTTTATCTTTGGAACCGACAGGCCTGCCACGCTTCTGGCGTGTATTTGCTTCCGTGGCTATTTGTCCTACTGGGACATCAATTCGAATTGGGGCATTTTCCGCCCTGCCACGCTTCTGGCGTGAATTTGCTTCAGTGGCCACTTGTCCTACTGGGACGTCAATTCGAATTGAGGCATTTTCTGCTGGTATGTAAGATTTGGTTATCCTCTTTGTATCGGAAAATGCATCAGGCAATTCATTTGCTATTCTTTGCAAATGTATAATCTTTTGAACTTCTAGTTCACATTGCCCTGATCGAGGATCTAAATGCATCAACGACGATGCATTCCAATTAAGTTCTTTTTCAGGAAGCTTATTCTCTCCCCCTAATGTTGGAAATTTTAATTCATCAAAATGATAATCCGCAAACCGGGCTTTAAACACATCACCAGTTTGTATCTCAAGATACCTCACTATAGAGGGAGAATCATATCCAACATATATCCCCAATTTTCTTTGGGGTCCCATTTTGGTGCGATTAGGTGGTGCAATGGGAACATATATCGCACACCCAAATATTCTTAAATGGGAGACATTTGGCTGCTGGCCAAAAGCTAATTGCATAGGAGAGAACCGATGGTAACTCGTTGGCCTCAAACGAATAAGTGCTGCGGCATGTAAAATAGCATGCCCCCAAACCGAGGTTGGGAGATTTGTTCTCATAAGCAAAGGTCTAGCAATCAATTGGAGGCGTTTAATAAGTGATTCTACTAATCCATTTTGTGTGTGAACATAAGCCACTGGATGTTCAACACTTATTCCATTAGCCATACAATAAGCATCAAAAGCTTGGGAAGTAAATTCACCAGCATTATCAAGACGAATTGCTTTGATTGGATTTTCTGAAAATTGTGCTTTTAATAGAATAATTTGAGCCAGTAATCTCGCAAACGCCAGGTTGCGAGAAGATAATAAGCACACATGTGACCATCTCGAAGATGCGTCTATCAGGACTATAAAATATCTAAAAGATCCACATGGTGGATGAATAGGTCCACATATATCACCTTGAATCCTCTCTAGGAATTCAGGGGACCCAAATCCAATCTTTACTGGTGATGGCCTTAAAATTAACTTCCCTTGAGAACATGCAGCACAACAAAATTCACTAGTTTTAAGAATCTTCTAGTCCTTTAGTGAATGTTCATGAGAGTTTTCAATAATTCTTTTCATCATGGTTGTTCCCGGATGACCCAATCGGTCGTGCCAAGTTATGAACTCATTTGAGTTAGTAAACTTCTGGTTTACAATGGCATGTGATTCAATTGCACTAATCTTGGTATAATACAACCCAGATGAAAGTGAGGGTAATTTTTCTAATATAACTTTCTTATTTGAATCATGAGTTGTGATACATAAATACTCATGATTTTCCTCATTCATCGTCTCAACATGATATCCATTTCGGCGAATATCTTTGAAACTCAATAGGTTCCTCAGAGACTTGGTAGATAATAGTGCATTATTTATTATAAATTTTGTTCCTCCAGGAAACAAAATTATAGCTCTTCCGGAGCCTTCTATCACATTGCCTGAGCCAATAATAGTATTAACATATTCCTCTTTTGGCACAAGT
>NC_029791.2:118563881-118569945 GCF_000816755.2 Arachis ipaensis | reverse complement strand
ATTAAACTATTCCATCATTGATCAAATGACCAATATTTCCTTCAGGATCCTCAAAGAAATCAGATACATCATAATGAGTGGTGGAGTTCTCAGCATCATTTGAAACAAAATTTGTTTCATTTCCTTTGTCGTTCTTTTTCAAAGATGCCTGGTAAAGATCAACTAGGTGCCTTGGGGTACGACAGGTACGTGACCAATGACCCTTTCCACCACAGCGGAAACACTTCTCCTCGGTTGATTTATTCTGCCCGATATTCCTTTCTTTATCCCACTTCTGGTGAGATTCTCTCTTTTGAACATAATTCTTTTTCCTTCCATAATTTTTCTTATTATTAAAACCTTGCCATTTACCTCTTCTGGGGTAATTTGCCACATTTACTTCAGGAAATAGGGCAGCGCCAGCTGGGCGCGCTTCATGATTTTTCAATAACAACTCATTGTTGGGTTCAGCAACAAGAAGGCAAGAAATTAACTCAGAATATTTTTTAAACCCTTTCTCTCGATACTGCTGCTGCAGGAACACATTCGAGGCATGGAAGGTTGAGAAAGTTTTCTCCAACATATCATGATCAGTTATTTTTTCCCCACACAATTTCATTCGTGAGGTGATTCGAAACATTGCAGAATTATATTCATTTATAGATTTAAAATCTTGTAAACGCAAATGGAAGAAATATAAAGAGAAGAGTATTTGATTGCAACATAAAGAGAGAGTATTTGTTTATTATTGTGTGTGTATTAACAACGGAGGTTAACCTCCTATTTATAAGCATAAGGGAGGAATGTTTTCAACCCATATTAATTTCATTCTCTATTGGTAACATGAAAACTGAGTCACTTGCATGGGCATCCATATCCTTTGTGTTTATCACAACACTTTTGGTCTGTCCATAAAAATTCTTCAAATGGATTTTCCATTTTTATTTTAATATTTAAACCGGGCCTAGACCAGAAACCAAAGAACCCCTTTTCAAACACAGCTCCATTACACCCAAGTCTAGACTACACAAGGCTCAATCGTGAGAGACATTAAGGTTTCTTTTACAAAAAATTAATTGTTTGAGTCAGTGAGTTTGTAGAGTGGGTCTGATGGTTTCAAGAGAAAAAAATAAAAAGAAGATTTAACTCTATATTTTACCAAGCAGTTATTCAATTATTCATCTCTCACGATTACAGAACAAACATTTTATAATATTATAGGGTATTAGTATTAATGTTCTTATTAATCTATTTTTTAATAAAATTAAGAATAATAATAACAAATTTGATATTAGTCAAGATGGTAGTATATTACACTAAAATTAAAATATTATTGGTTAAACTTTTGGTATCAACAAAATATCTTTTATGAATTATATTAGAAAAAAATTGTTTACTAATTCTCCTTTATATTCCTAGTAGCTATAGATATTGATATTCCTAGCACAATCAGTACTTCATCTTATACAAACAAAACTAATTCAGATATTCAATGGACGACACTTTAATAGATAAATGAGATACTGTTAGTCTCAACCAATTTTCCTAAAAGATCATTGGACTCATTTATATCTGAAAATTGATCATTACTGATAAGAGAACATGTCCAGCGTAAAATTATGAAGTTGACTATATACGAAGTGTTAATTGTTATATTAGTGTTGTTTCACTTGATTTTTAGTAACTTTAATAGAGTGTCGAATTAAACTTATATCAATATTTCAATTTAAAAAGTAGATACAATTTTTTTGAAAAAAAATAAATTCGACCCAAAAATTATTCCGTATTTATGTCGAAAAGTGTATAAAATACTTAATGATATTAAAAAGAAGTATGCAAACTAAATGAAAGTTTTAAATAACCAAAAAAGTAAAAATCGAAATTAAAAGAAAGCAAAATATTTGAAAAAAAAAACATATTCAAAAAAATAAATAAATAAAATAAATTAACAGAAAAAGAAAGAATAAAAAAATAAAAGAAAAAACAAAGGAAATAAATTAAAAGTGGACTCCATTCATTCACATGCACTTCATTAGCTTAGGTTGTCTCAGTGTGATTGAAAATTTGCAGAATTTTGTATTATGGTGAACTATTTAAATTAAAGTCTATTAAACCACTTTTTTACATGACAACAATAAAGAAGTTTCATGACCCACAAATTCAGCCAAATAGAATACACAAATTCAGTTATAATTTTAGTCTTTATTATTATCTTATCTTTATTTATCCTTATCATATCTTTCAGCATCTTTTCTATCAATATCTCCAAGTTGGAGATTCTTTGAGTGTCTTGTGATGGTTGTGGCTGGTTGTGAGAAGTTGAAGATGGATGGTAGGTGTTTTTGTTAGTGGTTTGATTATTGGGTGGATAGTAGCTGAAATTTGGGTGGTTGTTTTGGGGTTTTTTATATGGATTGTGGTTTGTGTTTTGCTGGTTGTTGTTCTGGTTAAAGGAAATAAATTAAAAGTGGACTCCATACATTCACATGCACTTCATTAGCTTGGGTTGTCTCCGTGTGATTGAAAATTTGCAGAATTTTGTATTATGGTGAATTATTTAAATTAAAGTCTATTAAACCATTTTTCTACATGACAACAATAAAGAAGTTTCACGGCCTACAAATTTAGCCCAATAGAATACATAAATTCAGTTATAATTTTAGTCTTTATTATTATCTTATCTTTATTTATCCTTATCATATCTTTATTTGCTTTTATCTTTCATAGGTCAATACTCTATATATATATATATATATAGTTTTACCTTTATAGTTTACAATTTCAATCAATCAACAATCAATAAAATTTCTTTGTCTTTTCTTTTCTTTCCTTATTCTTTCACAAATTTATTATCCTTGCATACTCTTTATGTACTCTTTCTGTTTCATTATGGTATCAGAGCTCCTCTTGAACTATGCTGATATCCATGGATAAACCAACCAATTCAGATTCTAAAACCCCTTTAACCTCCCCTCCCACTATGAATAATCAACCTCACAACTCTATCCTAGGTCAAAGAAAAATGGCACACGAGCAACTTCATGAGGAGCCTCTTTTGGATCTTTCGTCAGTCCAGCACTTTTTTTTATGGCACTTCCTTCTAATGAAGAAACTCGTCCTTCAAATCCACTTGAGCTTTTGTCAAGTCCAACTACTCATTATCTTTGTTCTTTCAATACTTTTTCTATTGTTAACAATTTTTTAAATCGAGACTCATTCTTGAATACTTGGATCATTGATTCTGGTGCCACAGATCACATTGCATCAAATTTGTCTTGGTTTATTTCTTACACACAAATTTCTCCTATTATTATTCATTTACCAAATGGTTTTCAAACTACTATTTCTTATAAAAGTATTGTTCAATTTTCACCATCCATGGTTCTTCATGATGTTCTTTATTTACCTCATTTCAACTTTAATATTATCTCCGTCTCAAAAATTACTTCAGCACTCATATGTGAACTCACTTTTTCATCTTCTTCTTGCACTCTACAGAGCAACAATTTGGGGACGATTGATTTGGATAGAATGAGAGATGGATTATATGTCTTTGAACCCAATTTCGGTAAAAATTCATCCACTACACACTCCATAAATCCCATCCAATCTCCACCCATTACACCTTCAAATATATGGCATTTTCGTTTAGGACATCTTTCTAGACAAAGACTTAATCATTTACATAAACATTTTCCTTTTATCTCTATACATCATGACGAGGCTTGTGACATTTGTCATCTTTCTAAACAGAAGAAACTTTCATTTTCTCAAAGTTTTAACAAAGCCAATGCAAGTTTTGATTTATTACATTTTGATATTTGGGGTCCGTTTCGACAAAATTCTATTCATAATCATAATTTTTTTTACTATTGTTGATGATTTTAGCTGCTTTACATGGGTTATTTTATTAAAATCAAAAGAAGAAGTACAAAATCATGTAAAAATTTTTATTACTTTAGTTGAAACACAATTCAACTCTAAAGTAAAAAATATTCATTCCGATAATGGACGAGAATTTATTTTACATGATTTTTATACTTCAAAGGGAATTATTCATCAATGTAGTTGTGTTGAAACTCCTTAACAAAATGGAAGGGTAGAACGCAAGCATCAACATATTTTGAATATAGCTCGTGCTCTTATATTTCAATTTAATTTACCATCATCTTTTTGGTCTTATGCTGTTAAACATGCTGTTTATTTACTTAACAGAGTTCCATCATCTGCCATTAATTTTAAAACACCATTTGAGATTTATTCAATTATTCACCAAATTATCATGACATTAAAGTTATTGGATGCTTATGTTTTGTTTCTACCCTAATGGCAAACAGATCAAAATTTGATCCAAGAGCCAAAAAGGCTGTGTTTATTGGCTTTCAACATGGTTTTAAAGGATATATTGTTTATGTTTTAGAAGATAAAAGAATTGAAATTTCTAGAAATGTGATTTTTTATAAA
Source organism: Arachis ipaensis (assembly GCF_000816755.2). Taxonomy (NCBI): domain Eukaryota; kingdom Viridiplantae; phylum Streptophyta; class Magnoliopsida; order Fabales; family Fabaceae; genus Arachis; species Arachis ipaensis. The sequence continues at coordinate 118,565,502 of NC_029791.2, read as the reverse complement.
ATGATCTTGCCCTTAGTCACAAAAAATGTCCAATTCCATACACTTATCCCAACATTGCCAAACACACATTCTCAAAAACAAGATTCAGTTAGTCTTCCAGTTGAACCCTCACCTTTACCCATTGACCCAATTCCATCTAATTCTTTATTTTCTCCAACAACCTCTCCTTCTTCCTTACTGTCGTTTCCTAACCAAGTTGAACCCATGACCACCGAATCTCTTTCAACACACACACCCATTTCTCCTTCCGCACTAGACACCAGTCCACCATCACCTCCTCATCCCCCGTCACCCTCTTCACCACCTGAGCAACCCCATCCTCATCATTCCGACTGGCCTCACCGACCTCCAGCATATCTCTCTGATTACTTGTGCAATTCCTCTCTCATCTCTACAAATCAATCTCCCTCAAAGTGCAAGTATCCTTTATCTTCAGTCATGTCTTTTTCTTCTCTTTCATCTTCACATAAAAAGTTTCTTTTATCTCTACATTTTGACGTTGAGCCAAAGTCTTTTAAGGACGCTAATCAACACTCTAATTGGTGTAGTACTATGAAAGATGAGCTGGATGCTCTTGAGCTGAACAAAACTTGGCGTCTTGTTGATTGCCCTACAGGCGTTAAGCCGGTTGGCTGTAAATGGGTCTATTACATAAAAATGCAAGCCTGATGGTTCAGTTGATCGATATAAAGCACGCCTTGTGGCTAAAGGATTCACTCAGACTGAAGGTGTTGATTTCTTGAAAACTTTCTCCCCTATTGTCAAGCATGCCACCATCAGATTAGTTTTGGCATTGGCCTTTATGAAGCATTGGCCCATACATCAGTTGGATGTCAATAATGCTTTCTTACATGGGGATCTTTCTGAGGATATTTATATGACTCTGCCATCCGGATTTACATCTTCTCCACCGAATCAATACTACAAGCTACTAAAGTCACTGTATGGTTTACGACAATCTAGTCGTATGTGGTATGAAAAACTTTCTCATCTTTTGCTATCTCATGGATATAAGCAGACCTTATCTGATTATAGTTTATTTGTTAAATTCACTGGTGCTCAAATTTCTACCCTTCTAGTCTATGTTGACGACATTATTCTCACTGGTAATTCTATTTCTGAACTTGCTGCCATTAAGTCTATTTTGCACCAACACTTCCGAATTAAAGACTTAGGCCCATTAAAGTATTTTTTGGGTATTGAGGTTGCTCAATCAGCGAAGGAAATTTACTTATCTCAGAGAAAATATTGTCTTGATCTTTTGGAGGATTCTGGTTTATTAGGTGCTAAGCCTGCCTCTGTTCCAATGGATAGTACCACAAGACTATATCAAGACAAAAGTCCCCTACTATCTGACCCTTTTGTATATCGACGTTTAGTTGGGCGTCTTATCTATCTCACCACTACTCGACCGGACATCATGTATGCCACTCAACAATTAAGTCAATTTATGGCATCTCTTATTGAATCTCATCTTCAAGCTGCCATGCATGTGTTACGATATCTGAAAACTAGCCCCAGCAAAGGACTTTTTTTTCCAAGAGAATCAGAAATTCAGCTTCTCGGCTTCAGTGACTCTGATTGGGCCGGATGTCCTGACACTCGGCGATCTTTAACAGGT
>NC_029791.2:118522673-118562634 GCF_000816755.2 Arachis ipaensis | reverse complement strand
CAAGTCAGCATAGAAATTCTGGCGTCAAAACGCCAGAACTGGCATGAAAGCTGGAGTTAAACGCACAAACTGGCACAAAAGTTGGCGTTTAACTCCAAGAAAGGTCTCTACACGTGAAAGCTTCAATGCTCAACCCAAGCACACACCAAGTGGGCCCCGAAAGTGGATTTTTACACTAACTATTCTAGTTTACTCATTTTCTGTAACCCTAGGTCACTAGTTTATTATAAAAACTACTTTTAGTGATTCATCTTGTACCTCATGACACTCTACACGTTTCATATTGTATCTTCTACGGCATGAGTCTCTAAACCCCATGGTTAGGGGTGAGGAGCTCTGCTGTATTTTGATGAATTAATGCAATTACTACTGTTTTCCATTCAATCATGCTTGCTTCTATTCTAAGATATTCATTCGGACTTCAATTTGATGAATGTGATGATCTGTGACACTCATCACCATTCTCAACCTATGAACGCGTTCTTGACAACCACCTCTGTTCTACCTTAGATTGAGTGTGTATCTCTTAGCCTCCTGATTCAGATCAGAGTCTTCATGGTATAAGCTAGAATCAATAGGCAACATTTTTAAGATCCGGAACGTCTAAACCTTGTCTGTGGCATTCTGAGTAGGATCTGGGATAGGATGACTGTGACGAGCTTCAAACTCACAAGTGCTGGGCATAGTGATAGACACAAAAGGATCATTGGATCCTATTCCAGCATGAGTGAGAACCGACAGATGATTAGCCGTGCGGTGACAGCGCATTTGGACCATTTTCACTGAGAGGACGGATGGTAGCCATTGACAACGGTGATCCACCAACATACAACTTGCCATGGAAGGAGCCTTGCGTGCATGAAGAAGAAGACAGTAGGAACGCAAAAATTCAGAAGGCAAAGCATCTCCAAAACCTCAACCTGTTCTCCATTACTGCATAACAAGTATTTATTTCATGTTCTTTTACTTTTTACAATTAAATCTCAGAATTATTGATATCCTGACTAAGAGTTACAAGATAACCATAGCTTGCTTCAAGCCGACAATCTCCGTGGGATCAACCCTTACTCACGTAAGGTATTACTTGGACGACCCAGTGCACTTGCTGGTTAGTTGTGCGGAACTGCAAAAGTGTGATTGTGATTTCGTGCACCAAGTTTTTGGCGCCGTTGCCGGGGATTGTTCGAGTTTGGACAACTGACGGTTTATCTTGTTGCTTAGATTAGGAATAATTTATTTTTGTTGGTTTAGAGTCACTAAATTTGAGTCTTTTATTTGAGTTTAGTTTTATATTTTAAGTTTGGTGTCACTTGCATGCTTTTATTTTCTTTCAATTTTTCGAATTTGCATGTTCTTAGCTCTTTCTTGATCTTTAAAAATTCTAAGTTTGGTGTCTTCTTTGTGTTTTCTTTTAAAATTTTGAAAATTTGTGTTTAATTTTCTAAAAATTTTAAGTTTGGTGTCCCTTATGCTTTTATTTCTTAAAAATTTTTCAAAAATTTGTTCTTGGTGTTCATCTTGATCTTCAAAGTGTTCTTGGTGTTCATCTTAACATTCAAAGTTTTCTTGTTTGTTCTCTTTGTTTTGATCTAAAATTTCTAAGTTTAGTGTCATTTTGTTATTTTTCTCTTTCCTCATTAAAATTCAAAAATAAAAAAAATATCTTTTCCTTATTTTACTCATAAATTTCGAAATTTTGCATTAAATTAGTCAAAGATTTTCAAAATCATATCTTTTTTTTAGTCAAGCCAAAATTCTAATTTCAAAAATTGATATTTTCAAATCTTTTTCAAAAATCAAATCTTTTTAATTTCTTCAATCATATCTTTTCAATCATATCTATTTTTTTTTAAATTGCAATCATATCTTCTCAATCATATCTTTTTCAAAATAATTTTCAATCATATCTTTCTGATTGCTAATTCCAAAATCTTTTTAATTAGTTAATTAATTTAGTTTTCAATTTGCTTTTGTTTCATTTTCTTCTAATTTTCGAAACTTTCATTTTATCTTCCATTTATTTTGTTTTATTTTATTCGGTTACTTCTAATTAAATAAAATAAAAAATATAATTTATTTGCAATTCATATCAATTTCCTTTTCTCCATCATGGACATAAGTGGAAATGAACAGTCCAGAAGGACTCTGGGGTCATATGCTAACCCCATTATAGCTGCATATGGGAGTAGCATCTGTTTACCTCCCATCAAAGCAAGCAGTTTTGAGCTAAATCCTCAGCTCATTATCATGGTGCAGCAAAATTGCCAGTATTTCGGTCTTCCACAGGAAGAACCTACTGAGTTTCTGGCACAGTTCTTACAAATTGCTGACACAGTACGTGATAAAGAAGTAGATCAGGATGTCTACAGATTATTACTGTTTCCATTTTCTGTAAAAGATCAAGGTAAGAGATGGTTAAACAACCAACCCACAGCAAGCATAAAAACATGGAGACAGTTATCAGACAAATTCCTGAATTAATTTTACCCTCCAAAAAGGATGACACAGTTGAGGCTGGACATCCAAGGCTTTAAACAAGAGGATTATGAATCCCTTTATAATGCCTGGGAAAGGTACAGAGGGATGCTAAGAAAATGCCCCTCTGAAATATTTTCAGAGTGGGTACAGTTAGACATCTTCTACTATTGGCTTACAGAAAGAGCTCAAATGTCTCTAGACCACTCAGCTGGTGGATCTATACACATGAGAAAGACGATTGAAGAGGCTCAAGAACTCATAGATATGGTTGCTAGAAATCAACATCTGTACTCAAGTAGTGAGTTCTCCATAAAAGAAGAGGCTAGGACAGTAACTACTGATCCTAATCCTCAAGAACATATTGTTGAACTTAATAAGCAATTTCTCCTTATGACAAAACAATTAGCAGAATTTAAAGAGATGCTCCAAGACACTAAAAATTCTAACAAGAATATGGAAGTACAATTGAATCAGACAAGACAACAGCTATCTAAACAGATAACAGAAGAATGCCAAGCTGTCCAACTAAGGAGCGGGAAGACATTGAATAATTCAGCTCAAAGTAGCAAAAAGCCAAGAAAGGAACAACTGACAGAGGATGACCAAACTACTGCCCAAAATCCCTCTGAGGACAGCAAGAGCCCAGAGAGGAATAATTCTGGCGTTCAAACGCCAGAAAAGGGAGAAAAGTTGGCGTTGAACGCCCATTCCTTGACCAGTTCTGGCGTTCAAATGCCAGAAAAGGGTGGGAAACTGGCGTTAAACTCCCATCCAGCACCCAATCCTGGCGTTCAAACGCCAATGAGGGATCAGAAACCTACAAGTGCTGATAGTAACCCCTCTAAGAAGGCTTCTCCAACCACCTCTGTAGGGAATAAACCTGCAGCAACTAAGGTTGAAGAATATAAAGCCAAGATGCCTTACCCTCAGAAACTCTGTCAAGCAGAGCAGGATAAACAATTTGCCCGCTTTGCAGACTATCTTAGGACTCTTGAGATAAAGATCCCATTTGCAGAGGCACTTGAGCAAATACCCTCTTATGCTAAGTTCATAAAAGAGATCTTAAGTCATAAGAAGGATTGGAGAGAAAATGAAAAGGTGTTTCTCACTGAAGAATGCAGTGCAGTCATTTTGAAAAGCTTACCAGAGAAGCTTCAAGATCCAGGAAGCTTTATGATACCATGCACATTAGAGGGTGCTTGTACCAAGACAGCTTTATGTGACCTTGGAGCAAGTATCAACCTAATACCTGCATCCACTATTAGAAAGCTTGGCTTGACTGAAGAAGTCAAACCAACCTGGATGTCTTCAACTTGCTGATGGCTCCATTAAATATCCATCAGGCATAATTGAGGACATGATTGTCAAGGTTGGGCCATTTGCCTTTCCCACTGACTTTGTAGTGTTGGAAATGGAGGAGCACAAGAGTGCAACTCTCATTTTAGGAAGACCTTTCCTAGCAACTGGACGAACTCTTATTGATGTACAAAAAGGGGAAGTGACCTTGAGAGTCAATGAGGATGAGTTCAAGTTAAATGCTGTCAAAGCTATGCAGCATCCAGACACATCAAATGACTGCATGAGCACTGATATTATTGACTCTTTGGTGGAAGAGATCAATATGACTGAAAGTCTCGAATCAGAGCTAGAGGACATCTTTAAAGATGTTCAGCCTGATCTGGAGGAATCAGAGGAAATAAAAGAACCTCTAAAAATTCCTCAGGAAGAGGATAAGCCTCCTAAACCCGAGCTCAAACCACTACCACCATCCCTGAAATATGCATTTCTGGGAGAAGGTGATACTTTTTCAGTGATCATAAGCTCTGCCTTAAATCCACAGGAAGAGAAAGCACTAATTCAAGTGCTAAGGACACGCAAGACAGCTCTTGGGTGGTCCATAAGTGATCTTAAGGGCATTAGCCCAGCAAGATGCATGCACAAGATCCTATTGGAGGATGATGCTAAGCCAGTGGTTCAACCACAGAGGCGGCTAAATCCAGCAATGAAGGAGGTGGTGCAGAAAAAGGTCACTAAGTTACTAGAGGTTGGGATTATTTATCCTATTTCTGATAGCCCCTGGGTAAGTCCTGTCCAAGTTGTACCCAAAAAGGGAGGTATGACAGCGGTTCACAATGAAAAGAATGAACTGGTTCCTACAAGAACAGTTACAGGGTGGCGTATGTGTATTGACTACAGAAGGCTCAATATAGCCACCAGAAAGGATCATTTTCCTTTACCATTCATAGACCAGATGTTAGAGAGACTAGAAGGTCATGACTATTACTGCTTTTTGGATGGCTATTCAGGCTACAACCAAATTGCAGTAGATCCTCAGGATCAAGAGAAAACAGTATTCACATGTCCATCTGGAGTATTCGCATATAGAAGGATGCCTTTTGGTCTGTGCAATGCACCTGCAACCTTTCAGAGATGCATGCTCTCTATTTTCTCTGATATGGTGGAGAAATTTCTGGAAGTCTTCATGGATGACTTTTCAGTATTTGGAGACTCATTCAGCTCCTGTCTTGATCATTTAGCACTTGTTCTGAAAAGGTGCCATGAGACTAACCTGGTTTTAAACTGGGAAAAATGTCACTTTATGGTGACTGAAGGAATTGTCCTTGGGCATAAAATTTCGAACAAAGAAATAGAGGTGGATCAAGCTAAGGTAGAGGTAACTGAAAAATTACCACCACCTGCCAATGTAAAGGCAATCAGAAGCTTTCTGGGACATGCAGGATTCTACAGGAGGTTTATAAAGGATTTTTCAAAAATTGCAAAACCTCTGAGTAATCTGCTAGCTGCTGACACGCCATTTGTGTTTGACACAGAGTGTCGACAAGCGTTTGAAACCTGAAAGCTAAGCTGGTCACATCACCAGTCATCTCTGCACCAGACTGGACATTACCATTCGAACTAATGTGTGATGCCAGTGACTATGCCATTGGTGCAGTGTTGGGACAGAGGCATAACAAGCTTCTGCACGTCATTTACTATGCTAGCCGTGTTTTAAATGATGCACAGAAGAATTACACAACCATAGAAAAAGAGTTGCTTGCAGTGGTTTATGCCATTGACAAGTTTCGATCCTATTTAGTAGGTTCAAAGGTGATTGTGTATACTGACCATGCTGCTCTTAAATACCTACTCACAAAGCAGGATTCAAAGCCCAGACTCATAAGATGAGTGTTGCTTCTGCAAGAATTTGATATAGAAATAAGAGACAGAAAAGGGACAGAGAACCAGGTAGCTGATCACCTATCCCGAATAGAACCAGTAGCAGGGGCGTCCCTCCCTCCTACTGAGATCTCTGAAACCTTTTCGGATGATCAACTCTTTGCCATTCAGGAAGCACCATGGGTTACAGATATTGCAAATTATAAAGCTGTGAGGTTCATACCCAAGGAGTACAGCAGGCAGCAAACGAAAAAACTAATTTCTGATGCAAAGTACTACTTATGGGATGAACCATATCTCTTTAAGAGATGTGCAGACGGAATGATCCACAGATGCGTGCCCAGAGAAGAGGCACAGAAGATCCTATGGCATTTCCATGGATCACAATATGGAGGGCATTTCGAAGGTGAGCGAACAGCCACTAAGGTCCTCCAATGTGGGTTCTACTGGCCTACTCTCCATAGAGATGCCCGAGAGTTTGTGCGTAACTGTGACAGTTGCCAGAGAGCTGGTAACTTACCTCATGGTTATGCCATGCCTCAACAAGGGATCTTAGAGATTGAATTTGATGTATGGGGTATTGACTTCATGGGTCCTTTCCCACCATCATACTCAAACACGTACATTCTGGTGGCAGTAGACTATGTATCTAAATGGGTAGAAGCAATTACCACACCCACTAATGATACTAAGACTGTACTAAAATTCCTCCAGAAACATATCTTTAGCAGATTTGGCATCCCCAGAGTACTAATCAGTGACGGGGGCACTCATTTCTGCAATAAACAGCTATACTCTGCTATGGTTCGATATGGAATTAGCCACAAAGTAGCAACTTCATATCACCCATAGACAAATGGGCAGGCTGAAGTCTCTAATAGAGAACTAAAAAGAATCCTGGAACGGACTGTAATTGCCCGTAGAAAGGATTGGGCAAAAAGCTTGGATGATACTCTGTGGGCATATAGAACAGCATTCAAGACTCCTATAGGAACCTCTCCATACCATCTTGTGTATGGCAAGGCCTGTCATCTGCCCGTGGAACTGGAATATAAGGCCTACTGGGCAACCAGATTCCTAAACCTGGATGCTAAGTTAGCTGGAGAGAAAAGATTGCTCCAGCTGAATGAGCTAGAGGAATTCAGACTCAATGCTTTTGAGAATGCAAAAATTTATAAGGAAAAAGTAAAAAGGTGGCATGACAAGAAACTGTCATCTAGAGTCTTTGAACCAGGACAGAAGGTTCTGCTATTTAATTCTAGGCTCAGACTATTCCCCGAGAAATTGAAATCCCGGTGGAGGGGACCGTATGTGATTACAAGTGTATCACCATATGGATATGTTGAACTTCAGGATTTTGACTCTGACAAAAAGTTCATTGTTAATGGACAGAGAATCAAACATTATCTTGAAAGCAATTTTGAGCAAGAATGCTCACAACTGAGGCTTGAATAAAGCTCAATTAAGGTCCAGCTAAAGACAGTAAAGAAGCGCTTACTGGGAGGCAACCCAGCCATTAGTAAGTTATTTGTCTTAATTAATACTTAGAGAAGTTTGATATAAGTTCTTTTCAAGATTAATCATCAAATTGTAGGAATTCATAGAGTTACAGAAGGATTCAACGCAAAAAGTAGAGAAAAGAAGCTCACTGGCAAGAAAACGCCAGTAAGAGGCATTTAACGCCAGAATGGGTACCATTCTGGGCGTTTAACACCAGAATGGGTACCATTCTGGGCGTTTAACGCCAGAATTGCAGCATCCTGGGCGTTAAGAAAAATGCCCAGTAACAAAGGATTTCTGGCGTTTAACGCCAGCCAGGGTACCTGGCTGGGCGTTAAACGCCCACAATGGCCAACATTTGGGCGTTAAACGCCAGAATGGATACCATTCTGGGCGTTTAACGCCAGAAAGACAGGGGGAGAAGATTTTGTTTTCCACTTCAGAATTTTTCAAATTTTCATGTTTTGACTCATAATTTTTTGCATAAACATGTTTCAAACTTTCATCATTCACCCTCAATTTTCAAAAATTCAACAATTTTTTAAATCTCTTTTCAAATTTCTTTCAAATCCTTCCCAAATCTTCTTCAAAAACTCAAGTATCTTTTCAATTTCTTTCCAAATCTTTTCCAACTCATCATATCATCTCTTAATTCTTAGATGCATAAACAAATTTTCAGATTTAACCTCTTTATATCTTTTCCATTTAAAAATCTCATCTTTTTCATATCATGACTCTATTTTCTTCCACCAATCATATCTTTATGTCATATCTTTTTCAAAAATTTTCGAAATCCCTCCCCTCCACTTATAAATACACATTCGGCCATCCCCATCTCTCCACCATTGGAATTTGCCTCTCCTCCTCTCTCTCCCATTTTCTTTCTTTTGCTTGAGGGCAAGCAAATCTCTAAGTTTGGTGTGTTTTTCCATGATCACCGAGCTAAGACTCATCAAGATCAAGGCTCCTAAGGGAAAACAAACCAATTCAAGAGGCAAGAAAGAGAATAATCCAAAGAGTCTTTGGAATCAAGAGAGGTTCTTCGCCAAAGAACATGCAGACCATTACCATAAAATAATGGGTCTAAGATCAGTGATCCCGGAAGTTAAATTCGATCTGAAAGAAGACGAATATCCGGAGATCTAAGAGCAAATTCGAAACAGAGGATGGGAAATTCTAGCTAATCCTGAAACAAGGGTTGGAAGAAACATGGTTCAGGAATTTTATTTAAATCTATGGCTGACAGATAAGCAGAGAATAACTGGAACCGCCTTTCATACCTACTGAACCATGGTCAGAGGAAGAATTATTTACTTCCATCTGGACAAAATAAGAGAGGTCTTCAAACTGCCTCAACTACAAGATCCAGAATTCTTTAATAGGAGAATGGTGAGAGAGGATAAGGGGTTGGACCAAGTTCTAGAGGATATATGCCTCCCTGGAACTAATTGGATAACCAATTCAAAAGGTGTCCCAAACTAACTCAAGAGAGGAGATCTCAAACCAGTCGCAAGAGGCTGGTTGAACTTCATTGGGCGTTCCATACTGCCCACTAGCAACCGTTCTGAGGTCACTGTCAAAAGAGCAGTGATGATTCATTGTATTATGCTGGGAAACAAAGTGGAGATTCATCATCTGATTTCTTGTGAGATTTACACAATTGCAAATAAGAACTCCACTGAAGCCAAACTGGCATACCCAAGCTTAATTTCTCTGCTATGTAAAGATGCTGGGGTGAGGATGGGAGTAGATGAATTCATCCCAATAGAACACCCAATCACCAAGAAGTCAATGGAAGGACAACAAGTGCGAGACAACTCCATCAAAAGGAGGGCGCAGGAGTTCCTCCCAGAAATCCCTGAAATTGACTACTGGACCCGCCTAGAAATATCTGTCACCAACCTGCAAGAAGCTGTGGATCAACTTAAGGAAGAACATCAGAATCAAAACTGCATGCTCTGCAAGCTGCTTAAGGAACAGGAGAAGCAGGGGCATGAGCTACAGGAGCTGAAGCGCCAGAAGCTCTCCCTTGAAGGATCAAACACCCCGCAGATTGAAGGAGCATCCACTTTTCAAAATCAAGGTTGTTGAGTCCTAACTCTGTGATGACCTTTATTATTAGGAATCTATTTTAAGAGTCATTTATTTTTCTGTTTTTAATTTTATGTCTTCTATTATTATTGGTCTGCTCTTATATTATTTTTGAGTCTTATTTTCATTCCATGATTAATAAAATTTAAAGTTTATGTCTTAAAGCTATGAATGTCCTATGAATCCATCACCTTTCTTAAAAGAAAAATGTTTTAATCACAAAAGAACAAGAAGTATATGATTTCGAATTCATCCTTGAAACTAGTTTAATTATTTTGATGTGGTGACAATACTTTTTGTTTTCTGAATGAATGCTTGAACAGTGCATATTTTTGAATTTATTGTTCATGAATGTTAAAATTGTTGGCTCTTGAAAGAATAATAGAAAAGGAGAAATGTTATTGATAATCTGAAAAATCATAAAAATGATTCTTGAAGCAAGAAAAAGCAGTGAAAGGCTTGCGAAAAAAAAATTTGGCGAAAAAAAAGAAATTATTTTTAGTATATTTTTAGTATATTTTAGTTAGTTTTTATTATGTTTTTATTAGTTTTTATTCAAAAATCATATTTCTGGACTTTACTATGAGTTTGTGTATTTTTCTGTGATTTCAGGTATTTTCTGGCTGAAATTGAGGGACCTGAGCAAAAATCTGATTAAGAGGCTAAAAAAGGACTGCAGATGCTGTTGGATTCTGACCTCCGTACACTTGAAGCGGATTTTTTGGAGCTACAGAAGCCCAATTGGTGCGCTCTCAATTGCGTTGGAAAGTAGACATCCTGGGCTTTCCAGCAATATATAATAGTTCATACTTTGCCCCAGATTTGATGGCCCAAACTGGCGTTCCAAGTCAGCATAGAAATTCTGGCGTCAAAACGCCAGAACTGGCATGAAAGCTGGAGTTAAATGCCCAAACTGACACAAAAGCTGGTGTTTAACTCCAAGAAAGGTCTCTGCACGTGAAAGCTTCAATGCTCAGCCCAAGCACACACCAAGTGGGCCCCGGAAGTGGATTTTTACACTAACTATTCTAGTTTACTCATTTTCTGTAACCCTAGGTCACTAGTTTATCATAAAAACTACTTTTAGTGATTCATCTTGTACTTCATGGCACTCTACACGTTTCATATTGTATCTTCTACGGCATGAGTCTCTAAACCCCATGGTTGGGGGTGAGGAGCTCTGCTGTGTTTTGATGAATTAATGCAATTACTACTGTTTTCCATTCAATCATGCTTGCTTCTATTCTAAGATATTCATTCGAACTTCAATTTGATGAATGTGATGATCTGTGACACTCATCACCATTCTCAACCTATGAACACGTGCTTGACAACCACCTCCGTTCTACCTTAGATTGAGTGTGTATCTCTTAGCCTCCTGATTCAGATCAGAGTCTTCGTGATATAAGCTATAATCAATTGGCAACATTCTTGAGATCCGAAACATCTAAACCTTGTCTGTGGTATTCTGAGTAGGATCTGGGATAGGATGACTATGACGAGCTTCAAACTTTCAAGTGCTGGGCGTAGTGACAGACGCAAAAGGATCAATGGATCCTATTCCAGCATGAGTGAGAACCGACAGATGATTAGCCATGCGGTGACAGCGCATTTGGACCATTTTCACTGAGAGGATGGATGGTAGCCATTGACAACGGTGATCCACCAACATACAGTTTGCCATGGAAGGAGCCTTGCGTGCATGAAGAAGAAGATAGTAGGAAAGCAGAAATTCAGAAGGCAAAGCATCTCCAAAACCTCAACCTGTTCTCCATTACTGCATAACAAGTATTTATTTCATGTTCTTTTAATTTTTATAATTAAATCTTAGAATTATTGATATCCTGACTAAGAGTTACAAGATAACCATAGCTTGCTTTAAGCTGACAATCTCCGTGGGATCGACCCTTACTCACGTAAGGTATTACTTGGACGACCCAGTGCACTTGCTGGTTAGTTGTGCAGAATTGCAAAAGTGTGATTGTGATTTCGTGCACCAAGTATCCTGGTGTATTCGTGACAAACTTGAGGGCACGTGTGAAAAGTAAGAACCTGGATAAGGAAGGTTCGGCGTCCAAAGTTGAGAAAGTTATTGGTGCTAGCGAGGTTGATCAATCGAAGCCGAGGAGGAAAGTTATTGCTAAGAAAAGAAAGTGTGACGTGGTGGACTTGTCCGACATTTCTGATGATGAGAAGGATGATGTACCAATTGAAGAAGTTCATAAGTTTTTTGACAATCAAAAAAGGTTGCACGGGATTGTTGATCAGACTAATTCTTCATCTTTATGGGGAAGGGATTACCCATATATGGTTATTACTGATGAGTGTTGTCAATCATCGGAAGATATAACTCTGGCCGATGAGGTTGGTGATGCTGCCATTGATCAGTATATGCAGGTAATTCTATTTTTGAGGAAAAAGGTTTGAATTTGTTTTGTTTTGTGGAATACTAATGTGATAATGTATGATTTTCAGGTGGTGGGACTGCGGCTGGCGAGTTTAGGGCGGAGCCGTGAAAAAATTCATCGGAAGTTTGTTGAGAAAAAGGAGAATCCGAGTTTGAGGGAGGAGTTGGCTATAAAGGCTGCTAAGATTTCAGAGCTAGAGGTGAAGGATAGTTATGCCAAAGATGTTGAAGATTTAAAAAGAAAGAATTTGACTTATCTGCTCTGAGTACTGGTATGATTGAGGTTACCGCTCAATTGAAGGAGGTGGAGAAGAACAAGCAAGGAGAAATTCTTGATTCCTTCCTTGAAGGATTTGGGAGGGCTTCCCTTCAGGCGAGATTTCTAGCTCCTGAGGTGGATTTCTCATCGATGGATCCAGGTAAAATAGTGCAGGATGGCGTTATGGTCGAAGATGATGGTGTTGCTGAGCAAGGAGATGAAAATGTTTAGTAGGGTTTTGTTTTGCTGCTATTGTACTTTTGCTTTTTGTTGGTAGACTTATTTTGCTCCTGAGTTGAGCTTAATTTTGTGATATTATCTTGCTACTGTTTTGTGAAAAATAACTCTTGGTGTTTCTGGTTACATGCTTTTTGTGCATGTTATGATTATGAGATAATATTATTGTTTGTATGGGTGTTTATCTGGTTTCTGACTGTGGCTTTGAGCCAAACATGTTTATTAGGTAAAACTGTGTTAATGGTGAAATACCATTATTTTGATGGAGAAGTATCATGGAAAGGCCGAGTTAGGCCGAGTTTATTGAGATGCCGATTAATAGGCATAGGTTTTGTTTGATAATAACTAGATTCTGTTGAATGGTCGGCAGTAATTTGTGATAAATTTTGAAAAATCGGTTTCCGAGTATTGCTCGGTAATCTGTTTGAGTGATTGATTCTGAGTAGTATGATTCGGTGTAAGAGCGGCTATTTGTTTTGACTGATATGTGCCGAATGGTTAGTTTCGGATTATAATCGGTAATTTGATTAAATGATTGTATCCAGTGGTCAGATTCCGAGTAAGATCGGTAATTTGACTGAGAGATTGTATCCGAGTGGTCGGATTCTGTTTAAGATCGGCTATTTGATTAATTGATTATATTCGAGTGGTCGAATTTCGGTATAAAATCGGCTGATTGTTTCCGAATGGTCGGAATCGGATTATAGATTGGTGGTATAAATATTTGACAAATAAATGAGAAGTATGAAATGCAAAGAGTATTGACTGGATAAGAAATTCATTTATTGTAAAACCTTTGATTTCAAAGACTCAGGTAGGCTAGCCTCATTAAAACCTCTCCAAGCAAAACCCATTGTGGAAAAAATCTTGGTAGTAGGAAAAAGAGTACTAGCCTGTCCCTGGTTTTAACTGTAATATAACTTTAAAGATGATACATTCCATGTGTTAGGCAGATCTTTACCATCTAAGGTTTGTAATCGGTAAGCTCCATTGCCGATGACTTCTGTGATTTGGTAAGGGCCTTCCCAATTAGCTGCTAGTTTGCCATGCTTTGATGGTCTTCTGGCTTGTTCTGTTTTCCTGAGCACAAGGTCATTCACTTGGAAGGACCTTGGGTGAAGTCTTTTGTTATATCTTCGAGCTATTTGCTGTTGCATGGCTAAATGTTTGATTGCTGTTGATGATCTGACTTCTTCTACGAGGTCGAGTTTGGATTGCTGAGCTATGTCTTTTGTAGTATGGTCGGCCATTTCCGTATCATTGTGTCTGAACCGTAGACTAATCGGAAGGGTGTTTTCTTTGTGGTTGAGTGAATGGTTGTGTTGTATCCCCATATGATCTCTGGGATAAGGTTGGCCCAGAGGCCTTTTGCATCATCCAGTTTCTTTCTTAGGGCATGTAGTATTACTTTATTGGCAGCTTCTGCTAACCCGTTTGTTTGTCGTTGCTCCACTGATGAGAAATGTTGTTTGATTTTTAGTTCCTGCTAAAATGATGTGAATTTTTGATCAGCAAACTGGCGACCATTATCTGTGATAATGTGTCGAGGTATGCCGAATCGACAGATAATATATTTCCAGACAAAAGAAAGTATTTGTTGTGATGTAATCTTGGCTAGAGGTTGTGCCTCTATCCATTTGGAAAAATAATCGATTCCTACAACCAGGAATTTTACCTGACCTGCTGCTGTTGGGAATGGGCCGAGGATATCTATGCCCCATTGGTTGAACAACCAACTTACCTCAGAACAGTGTAGGAGTTCGACCAGGAGGTGTGTGATCGGACTGTATTTTTGGCAGTTGTTACAGCTTTTTACTTTTGCTTGGCAATCCTATCGTAGTGTCAGCCAATATAATCCTGCTCTGAGGATTTCTGAGGATAGACTTCGGGCTCCGAGGTGTGTACCACAAATCCCTTCATGTGCCTCGGCAAACACAAGCTCGGTTTGTGTTCTGCAAAGACATTTGAGTAACGGATAAGAGAATCCTCGTCTATATAGGCAGTTGTTATAAATTGTAAAAAAGGAGGCTTGTCGGTGGAAGTGTCGAATATTTTTGACGTCGCCTGGCAAGATCCCTGTCCGAAGATAGTTTATGTATGGAGATCTCCAATCTGCTTCCTGTGTGACACTTAAAATTTATGTGAGTTCAATGCTTGGTTTGAGCAATGTTGATTGGTAATGGGATGACCTGTTTGGTTGAGTACTGGCGAGTTTGGACAGAATGTCAGCTCGGCCATTACTCTCCCGGGGTATGTGCTGTATTTCGTATTTAAAAAATTTTGAAAGTAACTTTTGTACGATGTTAAGGTATTTAGAAAGAAAAGTGTCCTTTACTTGGTATAAGTTGTTTACTTGTTGGACGATGAGTAAGGAGTCGTAGTATACCTTAAGTTTGGTAATGTTTAGGTCGGCAGCAAGTCTAAGACCGGCTATTAGGGCTTCATACTCACTTTTATTGTTGCTTTCTTTGAATGAAAAATGGAGGGAATGTTCGATGACGTTGCCGTGGCTGTCATCAAGTATGATACCTGCTCCACATCCTTGTGGGTTGGAGGAGCCATCGATGTATAAAAACCATTCGATGTAGTCTTCGGTTGTGTCTGGCATAGAGAACTCGGCGATGAAGTCGGTCAAGGATTGGGACTTGATGGATGATCGGCCTTCGTACTTGATATAAAAATTCGGAAAGTTCGACCGACCATTTTACTAGTCAGCTAGCCAGCTCTGGTTTCTTAAGAACTTGTTGTAAAGGATAATCTGTTCGAACATGAATTACATGACTCTGGAAATATGGCCGAAGTCTTTTGGCTGAGAAGACAAGAGCTAGGGCCAGCTTCTCAATGCTCGGATATCAAAGCTCGGAATTCTGTAATGTTTTGCTGGTGAAATAGATCGGGAGCTGCTGCTTTTGCCTTTCTGCAACAAGAGCGGAGCTCACAGCCCAGTTAGTGACTGATAAATATAAGAATAATGGTTCCCCTTGGAGGGGGTTTGTAAAATTGGTGGGTTTGAAGGAGTTTCTTTGATAGTTGTGAATGCTTGTTCCCATTCATCAGTCCATTGGAAAGCTTTTTTCTTTTTTAAAGTTTGGAAAAAACATAAAGATTTAGAAGCTAGGCAGGGTAAGAATTTAGAGAGTGCAGCAAGTCTCCCTGTTAACCGCTGTACTTCTTTGATGGTTTGTGGGCTTGTCATGTCCATAATAGCTCGGCATTTTTCTGAATTTGCCTCAATACCTCGGCTAGTGAGCATAAAACCGAGAAATTTACCACTCTGGACGTCAAATGCGCACTTCTCGGGATTTAACCGCATGTTGTATTTTCTGATTTGACCGAAGATTTCTGCAAGGTCATCAAGGTGATTGTTGCTGATTTTTGTCTTGGCGACCATATCGTCAACGTAGGCCTCAATGTTCCTGCCAATCTGCTTGGCGAAGACTTTGTCTATTAGATGTTGGTATGTTGCACCTGTATTCTTAAGGCCAAATGGCATGACTTTATAACAATAGTTTCCATATTCAGTAATAAAGGCTGTCTTATTTTGATTGGATGGATGCATTTAGATTTGGTTGTAGCCAGAATATGCATCCATAAAGCTTAGTTTTTTATAACCAGATGCATTATCAACTAGGCAATCAATAGATGGCAAAGGATATGAGTCTTTGGGGGCATACTTTGTTGAGATCGGTGAAATCAACACACATGCGCCATTTACCGTTATGTTTTTTTACCATGACGACATTCACCAGCCATGTTGTGAATATGATTTTCTGGATGAAGCCAGCGTTGATGAGCTTCTTGGTTTCTTCCAGGGAGGCTTCTTTTCGATCGTGGCCGAGGTTCCTCTTCTTTTGTGCTATAGGTCGGACGCACGGATCTAATGCTAGCTTGTGGGATATGATGGATGGATCAATGCCTGGCATATCAGCTGGAGTCCAAGCAAACAGGTCGGCATTTTGTTATAAAAATGTTTGGAATGTGGCTTTCTCTTCTGAGGTTAGTGTGGAGCCGACGTAGGTGAATTTGTCCGAGCTTTCTGGGAAATAGATTTTATCCAGGTCTTCCATCGGGGTTGGTTGTTCAAGGGTTCCTGCCCTCAGATCAAGGTCGGCCAGAGCTGTTAAGTCATCCCTGCTCCTGATGTTGTGAACATTGGCTTTTATGTTTGGGTTAGGTCTTTTGAAACTGTTGTTGTAGCATTCCCTGGCCTCTCGGGCATCACTGTGAATGGTTACGATTGTGTTATCCTGCAAAGGGAACTTAACACAGAGATGAATCGTAGAGACTATGGCACCGAACCTATTTAGGAAAGGTCGGCCGAGTATCAAATTATAAGGACTAAAACAGTCAACCAATAAGTATTGAATGTCTGAAGTTTTCGACGAAGGAAACTCACCGAGTGTGGTTTGTAACCACACTGAGCCTATAACTCTCTCACTTGAGAAACCTACCAGGTCTCCAGTAGAAGGTTGGATGATGTTGCTGCTCAATTTCATCTTCTGGAATGTGGAGTAAAAGAGGACATCAGCACTACTCCCGGGGTCCAGTAAAACCTTTTTGACTAGGAGATCTCTGAGCTGTAGGGAAATTACGACCGGGTCGTCTAGATTTGTTACGTTGGTGTTGTGGTCGGCTGTCTAGAATGTTATCTGAGGAAATTGTGGAAATGTCTACTGTTGAGTTTGATTGGATTCTATGGAAAGCATAGATCGGTAAGATCACTTTCTTGCCGAGCTTGTGGCTCCTTCACCTGTAAAACCTCCGGAAATACAGTTAATTATACGTCTTGGTTGGTCGGGATGATTGTTGTTTGACCGATCTTTATCTCGGCCATGCTGTGTCACTGAGCTTTTGTCACTAGAGAGGGGTGCTCGTCGCTGTATGTGGCCGCTGATATACTTGTCTAGGTGGCCTTGCCGAGCTAATCGCTCCAGAAGGTCTTTGGCGATGACACACTCGTCAGTAGTGTGTCCGTGTTTTTGGTGGAAAGAGCAGTATTTTGACCTGTCTGCACCTTTTAAATCTTGGTAGCTGCCGGCTTTTCTTGGCAGTTTGATTAACTTTGAATTTAAGATCTCCTTGATGATGTCGTCGCGTTTGGTATTGAACTGAGTGTAAGAGTCATATCGCGGAGTTGGTTTGAAATTCTTCTTGTTGTCTCGAGTTTTGTCATCATTTCTGTAGTGTGGTTTCTCTATTTTTCGAGCTTGTCGGAGTTTTTCGACGTCAATCTGACCTTTCGCCTTTTCATGGAACTTGGGCATAGTTTTAGGCTTGGCTACAGCAATGGTCTCTGTTCATGTCCTGGGTTGAGCTGTACGACCCGGGCTGAGTGAAGACAAGGCGACCGACCTCTTCAGGTCAGGACTATCCGGCCTCTTCTTAAAGAGCTCGACCAAATCACCAGGAAAGCCCAAAAAGGGCCCAAACAGAGGAACACGACCCAAATCCAAAGGCAGCCCAAGCCTAAAGAGATAAGGGTAGTTCCCTTGAAGATAAGATGACTTCACTCAGAGATAAGATAAGATAACTATCTTATCTCCAGAAAGGTGACTCCACACTACTATAGATACACTGGAGCACCCAGGTATAACTCATACTCTGATTCTACTAAAAACCTGCTTAATACCCTTGCTAACTTAAGCATCGGAGTCCCTTGCAGGTACCACCACCCTCCCGTGACAAAGGATCAGCATCATCGCTAGTTCAACAAGTCGGACGCTACAGCTCTGGCCACCGCCCACAAGTCGGACATGTCATCTCCGACCAGTATAGAAGATCTCGTTCGAGATTGACCTACATTTTCAGGTAACCCACGGAACATTGGCGCCGTTGTCGGAAGACCTGGAAGTCATCCCATCACCATGGCAGACGACCTTGACAATGACCACGACTCTGATCTAGAAGATAGGACACCGCACAAGAACGCGGACACCACACCCAAGGATATGCTTCAACCAAGCAAAGACAAAAACTCGTCAAATTCAGAAATCATGGAGGCACTTCAAGCTCAACAAGATCGCCTCAAACAGCTCGAAAAAGAGGCCAAACATCAACGAGAAGCTGAAAGAAACCTCCAGAGAGAAACTAGGTGACGCCGAGAGTTAGAGGATAAACTCCTAAAACTCGAAGCTGACCTAAAAAACAAGACTATACAATCTAGTCATGAAGATAACCCCTGCAAAGATCAAGACCCATTCACCAAAGAGATTATAAAAGCCAAAGTCCCAAAGGACTTCAAAGCTCCCGACATGACCCCATACAATGGCACATCAGATCCAAGCCATCATCTTAGTAATTTCAGAAGCAGGATGTATCTCACTGATGCCTCAGATGCAATTTGGTGCAAAGCCTTCCCGACTAGCTTAACAAAAATAGCTATTAAATGGTTCGACAATCTACCCCCAAGGTCCATCACAAGCTTTGACGACTTAGCTGGAAAGTTTCTTGCCAGATTCTCCATCTAGAAAGACAAAACCAAGCACGCCCCGAGCCTGTTAGGGATCAAGCAAGGAGATCGGGAAAGTCTTCGCAACTATATGGAAAGATTCAACAAAGCATGTCTGGACATACAAAGTCTGCCAACTGAAGCAGCCATTATGGGCCTCATCAATGGCTTACGAGAGAGACCTTTTAGTTACTCCATATCAAAAAGACATCCCACATCTCTAAATGAAATGCAGGAACGAGCTGAAAAGTACATCAACATAGAGAAAAACTCTCGAATAGGAGAGACCTCAAAATCCGGATTCTCCTACTCCTCCCGAGATAAAGATAAAGAGTCCAAGAAAAAAGAAGATCAACATGGAGAGAAGATTAAGAAATACCATAATTATACCCCTCTTCGGGTGTCTCTTGTGAAAGTTTACCGAGAAGTATGCCACACTGAGAAGATTCCACCACCTCGACCAATTAAAATAAAAAAAGGAGGCAAAAATCGGACAGAATATTGTGAATACCATCAAATCTATGGACATCCTACCAACGAGTGCTTCAACTTGAAGAATGTCATAGAAAAATTGGTGAGGGAGGGGAGACTAGATCGATACTTAGCCAGCAAGATAGATGAGCCCAGGAAGAAGAAGGGACGAAGAGGTTGGACGAACTGAACGCCCACTTCGTACCCCGGATAGACATGTCCACATGATACATGGAGGATTTGCGGGAGGAGGAATCTCCAAATCATCCCGCAAAAGATACCTTAAAGAAGTATATCAAGTCGAGGGTGGAGAAGGAACACCCGACCTCCCTACTATCACTTTTACTAAAGAAGATGCAGTTGCATCATCTCGGGACACGACGATCCCATGGTCATCACTATCATATTGGCCAACGTTAACCTCCACCGTACATTAGTGGACCAAGAAAACTCGGCTGATATCTTGTTTAAGACCGCCTTCGACAAACTCGGCCTAGAGGAAAAAGAGCTCAGAGCATATCCAAACAGCTTATTCGGACTAGGAGACACGCCGATCCAACCACTTGGATACATCTCACTACACACAACCTTTGGAAAAGGAAATCGATCAAGGACACTCAACATAGACTACATCGTGGTCAACGTGAATTCAGCCTACAATGCCCTAATAGGTCGGACAACTCTAAATCAGCTCGCTGCAGTAGTCTTAACTCCACATCTATGCATGAAATTCCCAACTATAGAAGGGATCGCTATGATAAAAGGAGACCAGAGGACAGCGCGCCGCTGTTACAACGAAAGTCTGAACCTTAGAAGCAGGGAGAAGAAATCCATACCATCGAACTCGGAGGAATTCGAGGTCAGGAAGAACTTCGTCCACAACCTGAAGGCGATATAGAAAAAGTCCAGATCAGAGATGTCCCAGATAAAATGACCAATATTGGCGCAATCCTAAAAAGAGAAGTAAAGGAGTCCTTGATACAGTTTTTAAAAGATAATGTCAACCTCTTCGCATGGAAGTCCGCAGACATGCCGGGCATAGATCCTAAATTAATGTGCCATAAGCTGGCAGTATATCCAGGATCTCAGCCAGTACAGCAATGGTGTAGAAATCTCAGACCGGAAAGATCCCAAGCCGTGGAGGAACAGGTACGAGCTCTACTAGAGGCAGGATTCATAAGAGAAGTCAAGTACCCACTATGGCTAGCCAACGTCGTCTTGGTGAAAAAATCAAATGGGAAATGGCGGATGTGCACCGACTACACCGATCTCAACAAAGCTTGCCCGAAAGATCTCTATCCACTCCAAAGTATCGACGCCCTGGTGGATGCCTCCTCCGGGTACAAATACCTCTCGTTTATGGACGCTTATTCGGGATACAATCAAATCCCGATGTATCCACCCGATCAAGAAAAAACCTCATTTTTAACCCCAAAAGCAAACTACTGTTACATCGTCTTGCCATTCGGACTCAAAAATGCAGGAGCCACCTATCAAAGGTTAATAAACAAATTCTTTACAGACCATATCAAAAAACTCATGGAGGTATATGTGGATGACATGTTAGTAAAACACAAAGCGAGGAGTTCTTACTGTCCGACCTCGCCCAATTGTTCAATACCATAAGAAAGCACGGCATGCGACTTAACCCTACAAAATGCACCTTCGCAGTAGAAGCTGGTAAATTTTTGGGTTTCATGCTCACACAAAGAGGAATCGAAGCAAACCTGGACAAGTGCCGGGCCATACTCGACATGAAAAGCCCGACCTGTGTCAAAGAAGTACAACAGCTCAACGAACGATTGACAGCCTTGTCCAGATTTCTAGTCGGATCTGCCATAAGATCTCTCCCCTTCTATGCCACACTAAGGAAGGGAAATAAGTTCGAATGGACGCTAGAATACGAGCAAGCTTTCCAGGATTTCAAAAGATTCCTGGGACAACCACCCATTCTCATTCGACTGCGGGAAGGAGAAGTACTCATATTATACCTTGCAGTAGAAAGTCGGGCAATAGCCTCAGCACTAGTCAGAGAGGACGAAAGTGGGCAAAAACTCATATACTTCATCAGCAAAGCACTACAAGGGTCCGAGCTGAACTATCAAAAGATAGAAAAGTTTGCATACGCTCTCATACTAACTTCTCGACGACTTCGCCCATACTTCCAGGCTCACACTATCAAGGTTCGGACCAATCAGCCCATAAAAAGCATTCTGCAGAAAACAGATTTGTCAGGAAGAATCCTACAGTGGGCAGTCGAGTTATCCGAATTTGACCTTCAATATGAAGCTGGGACAGCCATCAAATCACAGTATCTAGCCGATTTCATCGCAGAGTACACTAACACCCTAGAAGTCCTTACAAATTAGAATCTTTACGTGGACAACTCTTCAGATAAAATCGGGAGTGGAGCAGGTGTGATAATCGAAAGTAATCAGGGAACCCAAATCGAACTCTCCCTGAAATTCGGGTTCCCTGCTTCTAATAATCAGGCTGAGTATGAGGCACTATTGGCTGGTTTGAAGCTGACTAAAGAGGTCAAATCCAAAAAACTTGTCATCTTCAGTGATTCACAGGTCATCACCTCGCAAATAGCAGGGAGCTACCAAGCCAAAGATCCTGCCATGAAAAAGTACTTGGACAAAACCAGGGAACAACTCGGACAATTCAAAGAATATGAGATCTGACATATACCTCGGGAACAGAATACCCGAGCTGACGTACTCTCAAAATTAGCCAGCACCAAACCAGGGGGCAATAATAGAAGTCTCATTCAGGAAAAACTACAGAACCC
This sequence comes from Arachis ipaensis, assembly GCF_000816755.2. Classification (NCBI taxonomy): domain Eukaryota; kingdom Viridiplantae; phylum Streptophyta; class Magnoliopsida; order Fabales; family Fabaceae; genus Arachis; species Arachis ipaensis. The sequence goes on along the minus strand of NC_029791.2, from coordinate 118,540,772 downwards.
GTCAATCCTGGAAGAAGAAAAAGTCCTAACCATATCAGGTTAAAATCAAGGATGGATGACTCCCATAATCAACTACCTCAAATCTGAGATACTCCCTATAGATAAAAAGGAGGCAAAGAGGTTAAAGCGGGAGGCACAGTATTACACCATCAGAAACAACATCCTATACAAGAGAGGGATTTCGACGCCCCTACTAAAATGTGTACCAACCTCTACACACAAAAGAGGTCTTGGAAGAGATACACAGTGGCACGTGTGGTAATCATCTCGGAGCTCGAGCTCTTGCCAAGAAAGTACTCAGAGCCGGATTCTTTTGGCCGACTTTACAAAAAGAAGCCACCGAGTTCGTCAAGACATGTCCACCGTGTCAGAAACATGCTAACTTCCACATCACCCCACCAGAGGAACTCATCAGCGTAACATCACCTTGGCCATTTGCAAAGTGGGGACTCGACCTCCTCGGGCCTTTCCCCCAAGGATCGGGACAGGTCAAGTTCCTTATTGTAGGGTATATTATTTCACAAAATGGATTGAGGCAGAACCCTTAGCCAATGCCACTACCCAAAGAAGTAGAAAATTCCTATATAGAAACATTGTCACAAGGTTTGGGGTCCCTTATTCCATCACCACAGACAATGGCACTCAATTCATAGACGCAGGCTTTAGAAAGTTGGTAGCTGACTTAAAAATAAAGCACCAATTCACATCCGTAGAACACCCACAGGCTAATGGACAAGCAGAAGCTGCCAATAAAATCATATTAGCCGGGTTAAAACGGAGGCTACAGGACGCAAAAGGAGCCTGGGCTGAAGAGCTCCCACAAGTTCTATGGGCATATTAGACAACTTCATACTCCATCACAAGGGAATCACCTTTTCGATTGGATTATGGAATGGAGGCAATGATCCCAGTAGAAGTCAAAGAAGGATCCCCCAGAACGATCCTCTACAGTAAAAAAGCCAACTCCCAACTTCAAAGGGAAGAGCTCGACCTACTTCCAGAAGTCCGAGAAAGAGCTTGGATCATAGAAGAGGCTTTAAAACGTCACATGGCCTTAAGGTACAACCAAAAGGTAGTACAGCGAAGCTTTTCCAACAATAACCTCATCCTAATCCGAAATGATATCGGAACAAGTCGACCCGGAGAGGGAAAGCTAGCGGCTAACTGGAAAAGACCCTACCGAGTCACAGAGGTACTGAAAAAAGGCTACTACAAAGTGTCCGAACTCGAGGGGTGAAAGCTACCAAGGTCATGGCACGCCTGCAACCTAAGAAGATTTTCTACAAATTCTCTCTATCAAGACGCATTAATCTGAAACGCAAAAATTTATCACCCGATTATAAAGCTACAGATCAGAAAAAGTGAAAACCAAACTCATTGCTCGATCATGATAAGGTCGGCAAAGATGAAAACCGAATTCATCAAAGATCAGGCCAAGCGAGGAACTAAATCGGCAAGATGAAAAGTGACAAAATAGAATAATGCAAGAAGTTATAAAAAGTGATCCATGAATAGAGGCTTGACGTGGTCTGAAACAAAAAATGGATTGCTAGAAATAACTTAGAATGGACCGACATAAAAGAAGTTGGACCAGATCAAAGCAACAAAAAAGTTATAAAAAGTAACCCATAGAAAAGAGGCCTGGCCAGCCCTGAAAATGGATTACTAGAAATAACTTAGAAGGCACCGACATGATGAAGTCGGCCCGACAAAACTACAAAAAAGTTATAAAAAGTAATCCATAAAAAGAGACCTGATAAGGTCCAAATAAAATGGGTTACTAGAAATAACTTAGAAGGCACCGACATGATGAAGTCGGCCCGACAAAACTACAAAAAAGTTATAAAAATTAATCCATAAAAAGAGACTTGATAAGGTCCAAATAAAATGGGTTACTAGAAATAACTTAGAAGCGACCGACATGATGAAGTCGGCCCGAAAAAGCTACAAAAAAGTTATAAAAAGTTAAAAAAGAGACCTGACAAGGTCTAAATAAAATGGATTACTAGAAATAACTTAGAAGAGGCCGACATGAAGAAGTCGGCCCAACACCATCTAAAGCTATAAAAAGTTATAAAAAGTAATCTATAAAAAGAGACCTACGAAGTCCAAATGAAATGGATTACTAGAAATAACTTAGAAGAGACCGACATGAAGAATTCGGCACAAGCCAGCAAAAAGCTACAAAAGTTATAAAAAAATAATCCATAAAATGAGATCTGCGAAGTCCAAACGAAATGGATTACTAAGGGACCAGGACGAAGAAGTCGGCCCAAGTCAATTAAAGCGACAGAGTTGTAAAAAGTAAACTCAAGGGATTACTAAAAAACAACTCAAAACAATCTAAGGCATACGCTAGAAGGAATAAATCAACTCAAAAGGCCATGACCGCATCAAAATCATCCTACAAGTACTCTATGGGATTACTAAAAATAAGTCGAACAGAGCTAGTCTCAAAAGCCATTTCGACCAACGCAGAAAGCAAATAAAGGCCATCAAAAGAGATCGGACAACAAGACTCCAAGACTCTAAAGATCCCTTTAAGTGTCAAAAAGATGCAGACAACCAAGAAACAAAGCTACCATAAATCAAAAGGCCACCTGAAAAGGTGACCCAAAAGAGTTGAAAAGGCATTTGTTTTTCTAAAACAAAGTTGCTAAGAAAAGCAACTAAAATATCTAGGCCAAACACAGATAAGAGTTCAAAAGCCCACAGACCGGGCTGTACAAGATACGTCAAAGAAAACTACAAAGGGTTCAAGGACTCTCCAGTGGCGGCGTCTTGAGGCGAAGGAGGACGAGTCTGAAGGGGGACAGCATTGACAGTCCCATCCGCCCGATTCAGGATCTGAACGTCAGGATCCAAGTCAGGGTGGTCGACCTCGGCTGCAGGAGTAGAAGAAGTCGGGGCAACAGAAGCCTTGGTGGATGGCATAGGAGTTGGATCTGCATCATCGTCATCGTCATCCGGGACAGGGACGATCTTCCCATTTTCCACAATATTATCTAAGCTGAAGAGAGACAGGTCGAGCTCTGGAGCAAGAACTCAGACCTGATCCTTCAAATTCTCATAAGCAGTAGTCATACTGCCCACAAGATGGCCCTGCAGCTTGGTATAGTCAGCTCGAGCAGATTCCAACCTCTCCCTAAGCTCCATCATCTCACGATAAGTCAAGACATAGCTTTCCTTATGCTTCAGCGCCATATCCTCAGCCAGATTTGCAGAAGCCATAGCAGCAGTAGCTCGACCCTTCTCGCCTTCCAACTCTTTTTCCAACTTCGCCACCTTCACCTCAAGCTCCTCCTTCAACCCCTTGATCCTGTCAAATTCCGATTTAACCTCCTCCATAAAAGCTTTTGTTGCATGAATTGGAAGGCCCTGAGCAGTTCAGAATAAGGCTGCTCCCATGTGTGCCATCTTGATACTGTTTCGAGTAATGAAGTCCAAATGGCGAAGAATGGAGACATCATCAGTAGGAACAACGCCATAAGGAGCAATTTGTTGGTCGACAAAACCAACAGCATCAAAGTCGGGGGCGTCCAGATTAAAAGGCTCAACAGTCCTCTGTTTTTTCGGAAGAGGGCCGGTAGAAGGAGAAGAAGTAGCAGCAGAAGTCTGGGGGGGGGGATCAACCAAGTGTACCTGAGGAGTTGGAATCATCCTCCTCGGCCCAGCAGTGCTCAAGATAGGCTTCTTGGGAGGAACCTGAGAAGATCCTTCCCCAGCAGCCTTAACCGAGATGTGTTGGGCTACTGTAGCTTTTCTCGCCTTTTTAAAGGCCTTCATGGAATCATTATTTTTAACCATCTCTGAAAAACACAACAAAATAAGTTACAAAACTGGAGGAAACAGAAACAAAAAGCAAAAAACAAGCAAAGGAAGTCAACCACTACCCAGCTCAGCTCGGACAACGGAGGGGTCTCCTAAGAATCTCTTTGTGTCAAGATGCGGAGGTTGCCCCCAAATCCCCTCCAACAAATTCACAAAAGCCTGCTTGACCTCATCAAGCATCTCCCACGTATATCTAGATACTACAACATTCTTTTGCCAACATAAGGGGAAGGCATGTTCATTATTCGACTCCAAGAAAAATGGTCGAGCTCCTTCAACAGCTCAGACCTTAAAAAAGTAGTTCTTAAAATCCCTAAATGACTCATCATACATAGAAAATACTTTGTGTCCTTGGACAGACCTGAAAAAAATCCAAGAAGCTTTCTTTTTGGTAGTCCCAAGTTTGGTCAAGACAAAGAGGTAAAGAAAGAGAGTTTGAGAAGGTTTGACATCCAATTCTTGGCAAAGCAACTGAAAGATCTTGATAAAGCCCCAAGAGTTCGGATGGAGCTGGGATGGAGCTACGTTACACGACCACAACAAGTCGGTCTCAAAGGAGGTAAAAGGAAGGGTGATGTTCATTTGGCTGAAAAAGTAGTCGTAAGCGTAAAAGAAGGGGCGCTCCCCCTGGGTCAGAGAAGGAAACCAAACCCTTTTATCAGAGTCAGGCTCTACCAGTTCATAGTTTTTCTCTTGATCCCTACTACTACAGATCTGATGATGTTTTCTAAGCTCCACGATATACTCAGAGTTAACTACTGAAACACACATCAGGACGAGGGAGTCCAGCCAGTCAGAATGCCCTCAGGAACTTTGGAGGATGTCTCGACAATATTTTTGCGAGAAGACATGGTCAACTAGTCCTACAGTAAGAAAAAGAAAATGGTTACTAATCAATCATCTCAGGCAAATCAACAAAACAGCTCGGGCAAACATGGATACAACTCGATCCAAGACATACAGGATAGAAAAAGTAGCAAAAGAAAACCCCAAGACTCAAACCAAAGTCAAGGGGCATCCTTTGGAGGCAGTAACAAAGCAAGGTTTCAGGAAAAATCTACAGCTTACATCCCGACATCCCTCAAAATAAGAAAAAGAAGATTTCAAATAGCAATACTTCAAAAAATCACAAAATGTCATCAAAGCTATTAGCTTTTTACAGTCTATCAGCAAAGGGAACTACCAACATCAAAACATGCTAGGTGAAAATCATCAAAGACACAACCTTTTTTCAAGAATAAAAAACAAGTCATTATTCCAAGAATTTCAAAATCAAAGAATACAGAAACAACATGCAAAGCAGCATCAACCATCAAAAAATGCGAAAAAAGCTCATACAAAAGACGAAAAAACTCCCAGAAACATACATTACAACAGTAATCAGGCACAGTAGAAGAAGAAAGATTCAATCATTCCAACATGAATTCAAGCAAGAAACAAAACTTCTCATAGCCAAACGAAACTATAAAAAGAAATGGCGTGAAAGAAAGAAAGGAAGATAGAAAGCCAACCTGTAACGAAGAGGGAATGGCGAAGCAATCAAGAGTCTGAAACAAACAACCGAAGCCACGCTAACAATCGCCTGCTCGAGAACAGAAGAGGAAAGCACGAAAACACAGAAACAGAGGGAGTAAGGAGAAAAGGAAAATTGCAGTAAGCAAGCAGAAAAGAAATGGAAGAGAAAGGATTTGTCAAGAATTCAAAATGAGAAAAGGAAACGGTGAATGGGGGAGTTAATGGGCTTTTAAAACCCTCGCATATTCCCAAAAAAGTGCAGAACGCGCGCTATAAAGAGAGAAACGTTTCGCATTTAAAGCCACTAAAGGAAAATTCTACCCAACGAAGACCGAAAAAAAGTGCTCGAGCCCGGCTTCTCCGGAAAGGATTGAAGTCTAAAGGACTCGACCATAAAAAAGACCGAGCTCAAGCAGGGGCACTGTTCATGCCCTGGGTCGAGCTGTACGACCCGGGCTGAGTGAAGACAAGGCGACCGACCTCTTCAGGTTAGGACTATCTGACCTCTTCTTAAAGAGCTCGACCAAATTATCAGGAAAGCCCAAAAAGGGCCCAAACAGAGGAACATGACCCAAATCCACAGGCAGCCCAAGCCTAAAGAGATAAGGGCGGTTCCCTTGAAGATAAGATGACTTCATTCAGAGATAAGACAAGATAACTATCTTATCTCCAGAAAGGTCACTGTACACTACTATAAATACACTGGAGCACCCATGTATAACTCATACTCTGATTCTACTAAAAACCTGCTTAATACCCTTGCTAACTTAAGCATCGGAGTCCCTTGCAGGTACTACCACCCTCCAGTGACAAAGGATCAGCATCATCGCCAGTTCAACAAGTCGGACGCTACAGCTCCGGCCACCGCCCACAAGTCGACACGTCATCTCCGACCAGCATAGAAGATCTCGTCCGAGATCGACCTACAGTTTCAGGTAACCCACGAAACAGTCTCCTGGAATTTCCCTGGTCAAAGTCCGCTTTTTATTGCGTGCAGTTCTACCTCGGGGTGGAGATTGGGTATACTCATGGCTATCTTTGTGAAGCGCGTCATGTAATCTCTAAGACTTTCGTGCTGGCCTTGCTTGATTGTGTTCAGGTAGTCGGAATCGTATAGGTAGATGGCCGATCCAGCAAGTGCTCCTCAAAGGGCTTTGATAGGTCTCGAAAGCGAAAAATAGAACCTGCAGGCAAAGAACAAAACCAATCAAGTGCAGGACCGTCTAAATAAGATGGAAAACAATGACATAAAACTTTATCAGATGCACCATTTACTATCATTTTGAAGGTGAACTTCTTGATGTATTTCTTCGGATCACCTAGCCCATCATAGGGGGTTAGTGTAGTCGGCAGAGTGAACCTCCTGGGCAACACGAAATTCATCACCTCGGCCGTGAACGGCCCAGGGGAGCTTTCTAGGTTGTCGTCCTCATTGTCTGACCAAGCTTCCTCATCATGCTCGGGTTGCTCTTCTTCATACCGAGCAGTTTCAAAGACATGCGTCTGATGAGCGGATAATTTATACGCTTTTTGGCATTATTTTCAGAATATTTTTAGTAGGATCTAGTTACTTTTAGGGATGTTTTTATTAGTTGTTATGTTAAATTCATATTTCTGGACTTTACTATGAGTTTGTGTGTTTTTCTGTGATTTCAGGTATTTTCTGGCTGAAATTGAGGGACTTGAGCAAAAATCAGATTCAGAGGTTGAAGAAGGACTGCTGATGCTGTTGGATTCTGACCTCCCTGCACTCAAAGTGGATTTTCTGAAGCTACAGAAATCCAAATGGCGCGCTCTCAACGGCTTTAGAAAGTAGACATCCAGGGCTTTCCAGCAATATATAATAGTCCATACTTTGCCCGAGTTTAGACGACGCAAAAGGGCGTTAAACGCCAGTTCTACGCTGCAGTCTGGAGTTAAACGCCAGAAACACGTCACGAACCAGAGTTGAATGCCAAAAAAACGTTACAACTTGGAATTCAACTCCAAAAGAAGCCTCTTCACGTGTAAACTTCAAGCTCAGCCCAAGCACACACCAAGTGGGCCCCGGAAGTGGATTTATGCATCAATTACTTACTTCTGTAAACCCTAGAAGCTAGTTTAGTATAAATAGGACTTTTTACTATTGTATTTACATCATCTTATGATTTTTAGTTCAACTTTGGATCATATTGATCACGTTGGGGGCTGGCCATTCGGCCATGCCTGAACCTTCTTCACTTATGTATTTTCAATGGTAGAGTTTCTGCACTCCATAGATTAAGGTGTGGAGCTCTGCTGTTCCTCATGATTTAGTGCAAAGTACTACTGTTTTTCTATTCAATTCAACTTATTCCACTTCTAAGATATCCATTCGCGCCCAAGAACATGATGAATGTGATGATTATGTGACGCTCATCATCATTCTCACCTATGAACGCGTGCCTGACAAACATTTCCGTTCTACATGCAATCAAGCTAGAATGAGTATCTTTTGGATATCTAATACAGGGGACCGAGTCCGAGATATTAGAGTTTTCCTGGTATAAGTTAGAACCCATGGATGGCCATTCCTGAGATCCGAAAAGTCTAAATCTTGTCTGTGGTATTTCGAGTAGGATTTGGGAAGGGATGGCTGTGACGAGCTTCAAACTCGCGAGTGCTGGGTGTAGTGACAGACGCAAAAGGATCAATGGATCCTATTCCAGTATGATCGAGAACCTCCAGATGATTAGCCGTGCCGTGACAGAGCATTTGGACCTTTTTCACAGAGAGGATGGGATGTAGCCATTGACAACGGTGATGCCTTACAGAAAGCTTGCCATGGAAAGGAGTAGGAATGATTGGATGAAGACAGCAGGAAAGCAGAGGTTCAAAGGAACGAAAGCATCTCTATACGCTTATCTGAAATTCTCACCAATGATTTACATAAGTATTTCTATCTTTATTTTCCATTTATTTATTATTATTATTCGAAAACTCCATAACCATTTGATATCCGCCTGACTGAGATTTACAAGATGACCATAGCTTGCTTCAAGCCGACAATCTCCGTGGATCGACCCTTACTCACGTAAGGTTTTATTACTTGGACGACCTAGTGCACTTGCTGGTTAGTTGTATCGAAGTTGTGAATGAAAAACGATTTATTAAGACGTGCGTACTGAGTTTTTGGCGCCGTTGCCTGAGATCACAATTTCGTGCACCAAGTTTTTGGCGCCGTTGCCGGGGATTGTTCGAGTTTGGACAATTGACGGTTCATCTTGTTGCTCAGATTAGGTAACTTTATTTTAATTTTAAGTTTTTGTTTTTATTCTTTTAATTTTTGAAAAAAATTTTCCAAAAAAAAAATAAATTATATTTTTCTTCAGAATTTTTAAGAATGAATTCTAGTGTTTCATGAAGCATGTTGAAGTCTGGCTGGCTGTAAAGCCATGTCTAAATTCATTTGGACTGAGGCTTCCAAATCATCATTACAAGAGCAAGCTAGTTGTTGCTAATCAAATTTGTTATTGTATGACTGATTTGTATCTTCTAAAGCTTGGCTGGCCATTGGCCATGTCTAGTGTTTTGGACCGGAGCTTTCATTGAAAGCTTGGCTGGCTAGTGAGCCATGTCTAATTCCTGGACTGAAGCTTTAGACTAAGAGTGCAAGATTCTTGGAATTCATATAAAAAATTTTGGAATCCATATTTTTCTTTTTCAAATAATTTTCGAAAAATTCATGCATTCATAGTGTTCTTCATGATCTTAAAGTTGTTCTTGGTAAGTCTTCTTGTTTGATCTTTAAATTTTCTTGTTTTGTGTCTTTTCTTGTTTTTCATATGCATTTTTCGTTTGTTAGAGTTTAAGCATTAAAGATTTCTAAGTTTGGTGTCTTGCATGTTTTCTTTGCATCAAAAATTTTTCAAAAACATGTTCTTGATGTTCATCATAATCTTCAAAGTGTTCTTGGTGTTCATCTTAACATTCATAGTGTTCTTGCATGCATTCGTTGTTTTGATTCATACTTTTTATGTTTTGTGTCAATTTTATATTTTTCTCTCACATCATTAAAAATTCAAAAATCAAAAAAATATCTTTCCCTTTTTCTTCTCATCAAATTCGAAAATTTGAGTTGACTTTTTTAAAACTTTTTAAAATTTAGTTGTTTCTTATGAGTCAAATCAAATTTTCAATTAAAAATCTTATCTTTTTAAAATCTTTTTCAAAAATCATATCTTTTCCATTTTTTTATTTTCGAAAATTTCAAAAATCTTTTTCAAAATATTTTCAAAATTTTTTTCTTATTCTATCATATTTTCGAAAATCACATCATCAATTAATGTTTTGATTCAAAAATTTCAAGTTTGTTACTTACTTGTTAAGAAAGATTCAATCTTTAAGTTCTAGAATCATATCTTGTGATTTCTTGTGAATCAAGTCATTAATTGTGATTTTAAAAATCAAATCTTTTTCAAAACTAATTTCAATCATATCTCTTCAAAAATAATTTTTTTTATCTTATCTTTTTCAAAATCATATCTTTCTAATCATATCTTTTTCAAATATCTTTTCTAACTTCTTATCTTCTTATCTTTTAAAAATTGATTTTCAAAATTTGTTTCAACTAACTAATTAACTTTTTGTTTGTTTCTTATCTCTTTCAAAACTACTTAACTAACTATCCCTCTCTAATTTTCGAAAATACCTCCCTCTTTTTCAAAAATTCTTTTTAGTTAATTAATTGTTTAAATTTTAATTTTAATTTTAATTCTCCTTTAATTTTCGAAAATCATCAACTTCTTTTCAAAAATTAATTTTCGAAATTCCCTCTCCCTCATCTCCTTCTATTTATTTAATTACTTACTAACACTTCTCCTCATCTCATATCTCTGCTCCTATCCTCACCCTTGTGTTTGGATTATCCATTCTTCTTTACTCTTATTCCCTTTCTTCTTCTACTAACAATAAGGGAACCTCCATACTATGGTAAAAAGGATCCCTATTACTATTTTCTGTTGCCTTCTTTTTCATATGAGCAAGAGCAAGGACAAGAACATTCTTGTTGAAGCAGATCCTGAACCTGAAAGGACTCTAAAAAAGAAACTAAGAGAAGCTAAAATACAACAATCCAAAGACAACCTTACAGGAATTTTCGAACAGGAAGAGGAGATGGCAGCTGAAAATAATAATAATGCAAGGAGGATGCTTGGTAACTTTACTGCACCTAATTCCAATTTACATGGAAGAAGCATCTCCATTCCTGCCATTGGAGCAAATAATTTTGAGCTGAAACCTCAATTAGTTTCTCTGTTGCAGTAGAACTGCAAGTTTCATGGACTTCCATCTGAAGATCCTTTTCAGTTTTTAACTGAATTCTTGCAGATATGTGATACTGTTAAGACTAATGGAGTAGATCCTGAAGTCTACAGGCTCATGCTTTTCCCGTTTGCTGTAAGAGACAGAGCTAGAGTGTGGTTGGACTCTCAACCCAAAGATAGCCTAAACTCTTGGGATAAGCTGGTCACGACTTTCTTAGCCAAGTTCTTTCCTCCTCAAAAGCTTAGTAAACTTAGAGTGGATGTTCAAACCTTCAGACAGAAAGAAGGTGAATCCCTCTATAAAGCTTGGGAGAGATATAAGCAACTGACCAAAAAGTGTCCTTCTGACATGCTTTCAGAATGGACCATCTTGGATATATTCTATGATGGTCTGTCTGAATTAGCTAAGATGTCATTGGATACTTCTGCAGGTGGATCCATTCACCTAAAGAAAACTCCTGCAGAAGCTCAAGAACTCATTGACATGGTTCCTAATAACCAGTTTATGTACACTTCTGAGAGGAATCCTGTGAGTAATGGGACGCCTCAGAAGAAGGAAGTTCTTGAAATTGATACTCTGAATGCCATATTGGCTCAGAATAAAATATTGACTCAGCAAGTCAATATGATTTCTCAGAGTCTGAATGGAATGCAAGCTGCATCCAACAGTACTCAAGAGGCATCTTCTGAAGAAGAAGCTTATGATCTTGAGAACCCTGCAATAGCAGAGGTAAATTACATGGGTGAACCCTATGGAAACACCTATAATCCCTCATGGAGAAATCACCCAAATCTCTCATGGAAGGATCAACAAAAGCCTCAACAAGGCTTTAATAATGGTGGAAGAAACAGGTTTAACAATAGTAAACCTTTTCCATCATCCACTTAGCAACAGACAGAGAATTCTGAGCAGAATCCATCTAGCTTGGAAAATTTAGTCTCTGATCTATCTAAGGCCACTCTGAGTTTCATGAATGAAACAAGGTCCTCCATTAGAAATTTGGAGACACAAGTGGGCCAGCTGAGTAAGAAGATCACTGAAACTCCTCCTAGTACTCTCCCAAGCAATACAGAAGAGAATCCAAAGAGAGATTGCAAGGCCATTGATATAACAATCATGGCCGAATCCAAGGAGGAAGGGGAGGACGTGAATCCCAAGGAGGAAGACCTCCTGGGACGTCCAGTGATCAACAAGGAGTTTTCCTTTGAGGAACCAAAGGAATCTGAGGCTCATCTAGAGACCATAGAGATTCCATTGAACCTCCTTATGCCCTTCATGAGCTCTGATGAGTATTCTTCTTCTGAAGAGAATGAGGATGTTACTGAAGAGCAAGTTGCCAAGTTCCTTGGTGCAATCATGAAGCTGAATGCCAATTTATTTGGTAATGAGACTTGGGGAGATGAACCTCCCCTGTTCACCAATGAACTAAATGCATTGGATCAACTGAGATTGCCTCAGAAGAAACAGGATCCTGGAAAGTTCCTAATACCTTGTACCATAGGCACCATGACCTTTGAGAAGGCTTTATGTGACCTTGGGTCAGGGATAAACCTCATGCCACTCTCTGTAATGGAGAAACTGGGAATCTTTGAGGTACAAGCTGCTAGAATCTCATTAGAGATGGCAGACAACTCCATGAAAATGGCTTATGGACAAGTAGAGGACATGTTAGTAAAGGTTGAAGGCCTTTACATCCCTGCTGATTTCATAATCCTAGACATTGGAAAGGATGAGGATGAATCCATCATCCTTGGAAGACTCTTCCTAGCCATAGCAAAATCTGTGATTGATGTGGACAGAGGAGAATTAATCCTTCAACTAAATAAGGACAACCTTGTGTTTAAAACTTTTATTAGGTTCATGATCATGTGGAGTCACAAAATAAATAGAAAAATTAAAAACAGAATCAAAAACAGCAGAAGAAAAATCACACCCTGGAGGAAGGGCTTACTGGCGTTCAAATGCCAGTAAGGAGCCTCTGGCTGGCGTTCAACGCCAGAACAAAGCATGGATCTGGCGTTGAATGCCAGAAACAAGCAGCATCCTGGCGTTCAGACGCCAGGAATGCACACAGAGGAAAGCTGGCGCTGAACGCCAGAAACAAGCATAGAACTGGCGTTCAACGCCAGAAACATGCTGCATCTGGGCGTTGAATGCCCAGAACAAGCATCAATTTGGTGTTTAAACGCCAGAATTGCATGCAAAGACATTTTACATGCCTCAATGGTGCAGGGATGTAAATCCTTGACACCTCAGGATCTGTGGATCCCACAGGATCATCTCAGCATCTGTGGACCCCACAGGATCCCCACTACCTCCACTCATACTCTTCCCTCTTCTCATTCATCCTCTCTTCCCAATAAACACCCTTCCCCAAAACCCTTCACCAATCACCTCAAACTCTCTTCCCTATTACCCCTTCACCACTCACATCCATCCACTCTTCCCCATAAACCTACCTCATAAACCCCACCTATCTTCAAAATTCAAAATCACTTTCCCACCCAAACCCACCCTAAATGGCCAAACCTAACCCCTCTCCCCCCCACTATATAAACCCCTCCATTCTTCTTCATTTTCACACAACATAACCCTCTCTTCCCCTTCTTGGCCGAAACACAAACCTCTCTCCCTCTCCTCCATTTCTTCTTCTTCTTCATCTCTTCTTTCTTCTCTTGCTCGAGGGCGAGCAATATTCTAAGTTTGGTGTGGTAAAAGCATAAGCTTTTTGTTTTTCCATTACCATTGATGGCACCTAAGACTGGAGAATCCTCTCAAAAAGGGAAAGGGAAGACAAAAACTTCCACCTCCGAGTCATGGGAGATGGAAATTTTCATCTCCAAAGCCCATCAAGACCACTTCTATGATGTTGTGGCCAAGAAGAAGGTGATCCCCGAGGTCCCTTTCAAACTCAAGAAAAATGAGTATCCTGAGATCTGACATGAGATCCATAGAAGAGGTTGGGAAGTTCTAACAAACCCCATCCAACAAGTCAAAATTCTAATGGTTCAAGAGTTCTATGCTAATGCATGGATCACTAGGAACCATGATCGAAGTAAGAACCCGAACCCAAAGAATTATCTTACCATGGTTCAGGGGAATTACTTAGATTTTAGTCCGGAAAATGTGAGGTTGGCATTCAACTTACCAATGATGGAAGAAAATGCGCGCCCCTACACAAGAAGAGTCAACTTTGATCAAAGGTTGGACCAAGTCCTCATGGACATATGTGTGGAAGGAGCTCAATGGAAGATTGACTCAAAAGGCAAACCGGTTCAACTGAGAAGATTGGACCTTAAGCCTGTAGCTAGAGGATGGTTGGAGTTCATTTAACGCTCAATCTTTCCCACTAGCAACCAGTCTAAAGTTACTATAGATCGGGCCATCATGATCCATAGTATCATGATTGGGGAGGAAGTGGAGGTTCATGAGATTATACCTCAAGAACTCTACAAGGTGGCTGACAAATCCTCCACTATGGCAAGGTTAGCCTTTCCTCACCTCATTTGCCATCTATGCAATTCGGCTGGGATTGACATAGAGGGAGATATCCTCATTGATGAGGACAAGCCCATCACTAAGAAAAGGATGGAGCAAACAAGAGAGCCTATTCATGGAGCTCAAGAGACGCATGAAGAAGCTCATCACCAAGAAATCCCTGAGATGCCTCAAGGGATACACTTTCCTCCACATAATTTTTAGGAGCAAATCAACACCTCCCTAGGAGAATTAAGTTCCAACATGGGACAATTAAGGGTGGAACATCAAGATCACTCCATCATCCTTCATGAAATTAGAGAAGATCAAAGAGCAATGAGGGAGGAGCAACAAAGACAAGGAAGAGACATAGAAGAGCTCAAGGACATCATTGGTTCCTCAAGAAGGAAACGCCACCATCACTAAGGTGGACTCATTCCTTGTTCTTAAAATTTTCTGTTTTTCATTTTCTTTATGTTAAGTGCTTATCTATGTTAGTGTCTTATTACATGATCATTAGTATTTAGTAACTATGTCTTAAAGTTATGAATGTCCTATGAATCCATCACCTCTCTTAAATGAAAAATGTTTTAATTCAAAAGAACAAGAAGTACATGAGTTTCGAATTTATCCTTGAACTTAGTTTAATTATTTTGATGTGGTGACAATACTTTTTGTTTTCTAAATGAATGCTTGAACAGTGCATATGTCTTTTGAATTTGATGTTTAAGAATGTTAAATATGTTGGCTCTTAAAAGAATGATGACAAGGAGACATGTTATTTGATAATCTGAAAAATCATAAAAATGATTCTTGAAGCAAGAAAAAGCAGCAAAGAACAAAGCTTGCAGAAAAAAAAAAATTGGCAAAAAAATAAAAGGAGAAAGAAAAAGAAAAAGCAAGCAGAAAAAGCCAATAGCCCTTAAAACCAAAAGGCAAGGGTAATAAAAAGGATCCAAGGCTTTGAGCATCAGTGGATAGGAGGGCCAAAAGGAATAAAATCCTGGCCTAAGCGGCTAAACCAAGTTGTCCCTAACCATGTGCTTGTGGCGTGAAGGTGTCAAGTGAAAACTTGAGACTGAGCGGTTAAAGTCAAGGTCCAAAGCAAAAAGAAGAGTGTGCTTAAGAACCCTGGACACCTCTAATTGGGGACTTTAGCAATGCTGAGTCACAATCTGAAAAGATTCACCCAGTTATGTGTCTGTGGCATTTATGTATCCGGTGGTAATACTGGAAAACAAAGTGCTTAGGGCCACGGCCAAGACTCATAAAGTAGCTGTGTTCAAGAATCAACATACTGAACTAGGAGAATCAATAACACTATCTGAATTCTAAGTTCCTATAGATGCCAATCATTCTGAACTTCAATGGATAAAGTGAGATGCCAAAACTATTCAAGAGGCAAAAAGCTGCAAGTCCCGCTCATCTGATTGGAGCTATGTTTCATTGATAGTTGGAATTTATAGTATATTCTCTTCTTTTTATCCTATTTGTTTTTTAGTTTCTTGGGGACAAGCAACAATTTAAGTTTGGTGTTGTGATGAGCGGATAATTTATACGCTTTTTGGTATTGTTTTCAGTATGTTTTTAGTAGGATCTAGTTACTTTTAGGGATGTTTTTATTAGTTTTTATGTTAAATTCACATTTTTGGACTTTACTATGAGTTTGTCTGTTTTTCTGTGATTTCAGGTATTTTCTGGCTGAAATTGAGGGACTTGAGCAAAAATCAGATTCAGAGGTTGAAGAAGGACTGCTATGCTGTTGGATTCTGACCTCCCTGCACTCAAAGTGGATTTTCTGGAGCTACAAAACTCCAAATGGCGCGCTCTCAATGGCGTTGGAAAGTAGACATCCAGGGCTTTCCAGCAATATATAATAGTCCATACTTTGCCTGAGTTTAGATGATGCAAAAGGGCGTTGAACGCCAGTTCTACGCTGCAGTCTGGAGTTAAACGCCAGAAACACATCACGAACCAGAGTTGAACGCCAAAAACACGTTACAACTTGGCGTTCAACTCCAAAAGAAGCCTCTTCACGTGTAAACTTCAAGCTCAGCCCAAGCACACACCAAGTGGGCCCCGGAAGTGGATTTATGCATCAATTACTTACTTCTGTAAACCCTAGTAGCTAGTTTAGTATAAATAGGACTTTTTACTATTGTATTTACATCATCTTATGATTTTTAGTTCAACTTTGGATCATATTGATCACGTTGGGGGCTGGCCATTCGGACATGCCTGAACATTCTTCACTTATGTATTTTCAATGGTAGAGTTTCTGCACTCCATAGATTAAGGTGTGGAGCTCTGCTGTTCCTCATGATTTAGTGCAAAGTACTACTGTTTTTCTATTCAATTCAACTTATTCCGCTTCTAAGATATCCATTCGCGCCCAAGAACATGATGAATGTGATGATTATGTGACGCTCATCATCATTCTCACCTATGAACGCGTGCCTGACAAACACTTCCGTTCTACATGCAATCAAGCTAGAATGAGTATCTCTTGGATATCTAATACAGGGGACCGAGTCCGAGATATTAGAGTCTTTGTGGTATAAGTTAGAACCCATAGATGGTCATTCCTGAGATCCAGAAAGTCTAAACCTTGTCTGTGGTATTCCGAGTAGGATCTGGGAAGGGATGGCTGTGACGAGCTTCAAACTCGCGAGTGTTGGGCGTAGTGATAGACGCAAAAGGATCAATGGATCCTATTCCAGTATGATCGAGAACCTCCAGATGATTAGTCGTGCCGTGACAGAGCATTTGGACCTTTTTCACAGAGAGGATGGGATGTAGCCATTGACAACGGTGATGCCTTACAGAAAGCTTGCCATGGAAAGGAGTAGGAATGATTGGATGAAGACAGCAGGAAAGCAGAGGTTCAGAGGAACGAAAGCATCTCTATACGCTTATCTGAAATTCTCACCAATGTTTTACATAAGTATTTCTATCTTTATTTTCCATTTATTTATTATTATTATTCGAAAACTCTATAACCATTTGATATCCGCCTGACTGAGATTTACAAGATGACTATAGCTTGCTTCAAGCCGACAATCTCCGTGGGATTGACCCTTACTCATGTAAGGTTTTATTACTTGGACGACTCAGTGCACTTGCTGGTTAGTTGTATCGAAGTTGTGAATGAAAAATGATTTATTAAGACGTGCGTACTAAGTTTTTGGCGCCGTTGCCTGAGATCACAATTTCGTGCACCAGCGTCGGTCCTGAATTATGCTCGGTTTCTTCTTGTCGATCATTATTGTTTTCGATTCAGGTATTATTCAAGTTAGCAATTTAATTTGCCATTCTTTGGTTCTCTTCGTCCATGCGCTGGTTGGCTTGCCGTAACTCGGTCATCATCTGAAGGAGTTCGGATGGTGTGGGTGGAAGTTGTTCAGCCATGACTTCAAGCGAGAACCCCGAGGCCGATGATATATGGAAGGGATTATATTCTCGGCCCCACAGTGGGCGCCAATTGTTCTTGTATGGATACCTAAAGGGAGATCTCGGTCTCTAGGAATCGATGCCGAGTTGTTGTCTTCGGTGCCGACCTTTGAGCCTTGTGGAAAGCCGAGCTTTACTCCGAAGGGATGTCCACTTGCGCAGAGCGTGAGCAAGAAACAAGGGGGGAGTGTATCTACAAAGGCACTCCGAAGCTTAAGTCTGTATTGAGAATTCAATGTGTCTTTAGGATAGGAGATAATACCTTTTGTAGGTGAAAATGTACCAGTCCGTTATGCTTCTACTTCATTGCCTGTATTAAAGAGCCATAATAACTAATAAGGGTGAAATGTTAGGTTGGACGTTTCACTTTTGTAAAGCAGTCCGTTAAGCTGGTTTGTAACGTAAGTTGTCGATTTATGACGTTGATTGCCGATTAGTAACTGTAACGCCGATTAATAATGTAGCGCCGATTAATAACGTAAGTTTCCGAGTTATGGTCTGTAATGCTGATCTTATAACGGTCCTGATCAATAATAATAATAA
>NC_029791.2:118496486-118522657 GCF_000816755.2 Arachis ipaensis | reverse complement strand
CCTTCACAACAAACCCTAAGCGGAGCAGCACTCCAATCGCCGAGCCCTCTCCTGCAAAAAGCAACTGAACAATGTTTTGTTCGGAGGTTAGAATTTGATTTTCAAATTTTTATAGTTGATTAAAGGCACATATATTAGTTAAATTCACAAATCAATATATTGTTCAGTCATTTTGCAAAGAATAATCCATTTTTTTAATTTTGCAAAAGTTGACAAATACTCTTTGTAGTTTGTACATTGAAAGTGTTTCTTACATTTTCAAAATAAATCAACTTTAAAGTAATTAACTAATTTAATTTGTTATCAACTTATCAATTGTCATAGTTTATAAAATTTAAATTTGTTATCAACTTATCTTAATTAGAAAGATGAGTTTGACTAAAATTATTGTCCCTGATTATTGTTGCTAGTCTGTTCTTAATTAGGAAGATGAGTTTAACTAAAATTTCTGTCTCTGATTGTTGTTACTGGTCTGTGCTTAATTAGGAAGATGAGTTTGACTAAAATTATTGTCCCTGATTATTGTTGCTTGTCTGTGCTTAATTAGAAAGACGAGTTTGACTAAAAGACGAGTTTGACTAAAATTATTGTCCTTAATTGTTGTTGCTGGTCTATTCTTAATTAGGAAGATGAGTTTGACTAAAATTATTGTCTCTGACTGTTGTTGATTGTTCAATAGCTTATATTTATAGTTTATAATCTATATTGATTTCTTTGTTTTGTTTTTGTAGAAATTGCACCAATCGGAGAAGATGATGATGAATCTGGTGTGGATTCAGATTAAGCATGGTGGTTGTTTTGGATTTTTTTTAGTTTTAAAGTGGCTGTTTCGGTCTTTTTTTATTTTTAAGTGTATTCTTTTTTGTTATTTGTTAGACTTTTCTAATTATCTTTGTTTTTATGTTTAATTGTTAGGACAAGTTGAAATTTTATTGAATTTGGATGTGATGTACTGACGTTGGGATTTTTGCCAGTAAAGAAGTTCATAAAAACAGTCGCGTTGTAGATATAGTCTCTAAACCAACAAAAATCCCTTCGTGCAAATGTTTTGGTTGTCACAAGTAACAAACCCCTTAAAAATTGTTAACCGAGTATTCAAACCTCGGGTCGTCTTCTCAAGGAACTGCAAGGAAGTATGTTCTTATTATTGGCTATAAAGGTTGTAATCGGGGTTTAGAAGATGAGAAGCAAGTGATTTGAATGACAAATAAAGTAAATGGTAGTTAAAATAAATAAATACTGTAAAGCAAACTTTTGGCAAGGTAAGAGAAATTGGAAGTCCAACTTAGTTATCTCTCTCTCAACAATCATGAAAGTTGAATCTAGATTCCACTTAGTTAACCTTTACTAAAGCAAAGGAAAGTCAATGGACTAATTAGTTTGACCTTCGAATCCTATTTAATTCCTAAGAAAAAGTTGGGATTATTGAAGTTCAATTCAATTAGCAAGATAGCGATTATCAGTTATGTTGAGTTTGATAATGTTGAGTTACTGATTTCTTAACCAAGACCAAAAGGGAAAAAGTAAAATTGTTGGAATAAAAATGTCCTTAGATGGGAAGCAATAATAACTTAAATTAAAGAGAACAATAATAAACTAAAATACCTCAAATAATCATTAATTCAAATAATAATATGGAAATGGTTCATAAGCCAAATTGGCAACATCTGTAGATACGAATAAAAGCATTAAAGTAAAAGTAGCATAGAAACATAAATTAAAGTAAATATTAAACCTGGATCGAGAGTCACTCTTACAAACTAAGAGAAGTCCTAAATCCTAATCCTAAGAGAGAGAGGAGAGAACCTCTCTCAAACTAAATCTAAATCATGGAAAGTGAAAATTGGCGAGCTCCCTTTTGAATGGATGCATTCCTCCACTTTATAACCTCTAATCTGTGTGTTCTGTACTTGGATCTGGGCCAAAAAGGGCTTCAGAAATCGCTGGGGGCGTATTCTGTAAATTTTGATACGTGGCCTCTGTCACGCGTCCGCGTGGGTCACGCGGCCGCGTCATCTGGAGCTTTTCCTTGCCACGCGGTCGCGTCAATCACGCGTCCGTGTCGTATGCGTTATATTTAAGGCGCGCAGTCGCGTCAGTCATGCGGCCGCGTCGCTGCTTCTTCGCTTCTGGCATGCGATCGCGTCGTCCATGCGATCGCGTGGATACCAGTTTCTGCAAAACTCCATTTCGCACTTTCCTTCCATTTTTGTACGTTTCCTCTTCCATCCTTTAAGTCATTCTGCCTTAGAAAATCTGAAACTACTCAACACACTAATCACGGCATCGAATGGAAATAAAGGTAATTAAAATAATTGATTTTAAAGCTTAGGAAACATGTTTTTCACATACATCACATAATAAGGAAGGGAAAATAAAACCATGCAATTAATATGAATAAGTGGGTGAAGGATTGAATAAATCACTCAAACTAAGTACAAAATAACTCACGAAATATGGGTTTATCAACCTCCCCACACTTAAACAATAGCATATCCTCATGCTAAATCCAAGGTAAAGAATAAGGTAAGGTTAAAGTGGTGGAATGTTATGCAATGCAACCTATTCTAAATGCATCTACCTAAATGAGTCATGCAATTCCAATTTATCCACTCATATATAAAGCTTACATGTAGTCAAATTAATTCACATTCTCAAGGAGTCATATATATATATATATAGATAGCCAACCCTTAAATAATAAAGCATTTTAGCAAATGAGATGGGAAATAAAAATATTGTACAAACTTGCAAAACAATTAGTAAATTAAGCACATATATATGTTGATGAGTTATTGAACCCTCACTAGATTTTGTGTTTACCCTCTAGTCACTCAGTGTTTATTGGGTTTATTCACTCTACTTTTCTTTTTATTCTTACTTTCTATAACTTTGTTCTTCATCTAACCAATCAACAATTATAGAGTACAGTCATACCAAAAGTCATGAGGTCTTTAATTAAGGTTGTAATGGGACCAAGGTAAAGGTAAGGATATATGTATAAGGCTAAGTGAGCTAATAAGTGAATCCTTAATTAGATTAAGATCTCACCTAACATACATATTTAGTAGAACAAAACTTCTTTACCAATTTTCCCATATTATCCCACTTGTTGTTACATGCTCATGTTTCAATTTTATTTTTATCCCATGTGCATTGCTTTATTTTGCATTGAGGAATTCTTTTGTATCCTCTTTTATTGAATGCTGAAAATAACTTCTCTTTTTTTTTTAATGCACATGGTAATTGAATCACTTTGATTTCTTATGAGCATGCTTCCCAAATTTTATTTTATTTCTTTTAACTTTTCTACCTTTTGTTTCTATCATCCATGTTCCCAATAGGTTTCCCTCATTTTAATCTATTCATAATTTTCTATCTTAAGCTAACCAAGGATTCAACTTGGAATTTTATTTTGTTTTTCTGCTTAAGGCTAATAGTGTGGCTAAATAGAATAAAAGGGATTTTAAAGGCTCAAGGGGGCTAACAAGGGTGATGTGAAAGGTAGGTTATTTTGGGGTAAGTGAGCTAAAATCAAATGATGGCCTCAATCATTCTTTTGGTATGTATCTATATTCTATAATTGGACATATATATTAAAGCAAAGTAAAGAACATCAGAATAAAAAGAAGCAAAACACACAGGAATGAAATTATGGTTTAAATGCAACCATACAATTAAGCTCAAGACTCACAGGCTGTGTGTTCTCTAACTCAAGCATCATATATCATTCATATCTGTTATGCAGGTTTAGTTAAAAATTCCCATTATTCTCATAAAAAAATTATTTAGGGTAGCCTTTAAAGTTTTAATGTTCCTCCTTGATGAAATGTTGTCAACTTAACTATATGATGTAATGCTATATATACAAAGTTTATGGATTTAAATCTGTTATGTTCAATTTCCTAGCTTACTTCTTTTTTATATTTTTCAATTTAACTATGCTATCTTATGATAAAAAGGGTAAACTATACTAATTAATCCACTAATAAGTCAGAATTGCAAACTAAACTAAACTAAAAATATGAACTAAAAATGCAAAATGCAGAAATAGAGTAAAAATACATAAAAGCAGCAATGTATAAGTACTCAGAAAATAACAGTAAGAAAAAAAGAAAAATACAGAAAAATATCAAAAATAAAAAAAATGAGATGTAGTGGTTCACCAAAATAAAACGCCAGAGATGGCGACCTCCCCACACTTAAAATGAAGCATCGTCCCTGATGCTCAGTCAAGCCGGGTGTGAAGGGGTGGGTGTCATCACTGGTGGGTGGTGGTTCACGGAGGGCAGTGGCGGGAAGGGGGTGGAGGAGTAAGAAAGAAGAAGAAAGAAGGGGAGGGAAAGGAAGGGTGTAGGTGGTGGTGGCGTCTGGGGGCGGTGGTGTCAGGCGGTGGTCGGGGCGGCGGCAATGGTGGTTGGGTGGTGGTTGAGAGGAGAAGAAGAAGAGAGGGAGAAGAGGGTTGGGGGGCTGCACGACTGATAGGGTTCGCGTGGTTGGGGGGGTTATATTTTCAAATCCACGCGATCGCGTGGGGGACGCGGTCGCGTGGTGGGGGTGATAGTGGAATGACGCGATCGCGTGGGTCGTGCGATCGCATGAAAGGGGTGGAAGAGGGGATGATGCGATCGCGTGGGTCGCGCGATCACGTCGCTGGAAATTGTGCTAAACGCATGACTCCAGCACCGTTTCAGCGCAACTCTCTGTCTCCTTCTGGGGTGACGTGCAATCCATGTGATGCGATCGCGTCGCTCACGCGGTCGCGTGGGATTGGTATTGTGCAAGTGACGCGATCGCATGGGGCATGCGATCGTGTGAGCCAATTTGTGCAAAACGCACAAGGGCCGCACGATTCCAGCCTAACTTTCTGGACGTTGGATTTTTACGCCGATCTCCAGGGCACGCGGCCGCGTGGTTGACGCGGCCGCGTGGTTGACGCGGTCGCGTGGATAGTGTTTTCGCAATATGACGCAATCGCATGGGGCATGCGGTTGCGTCGTGCATCCCTTTTTTTTATATGTAAGATAAATGCAGAATGCAATGATTAATATGAATGCTATGCATGATTTCAGGTTCAATGAAGTAAAATGAAAAGGAAATAAAAATGAAAGCAATTAACAAGAAATAAATTGAAAAAGAAGCGACTATACCATGGTGGGTTGTCTCCCACCTAGCACTTTTAGTTAAAGTCCTTAAGTTGGACATTGGAGGAGCTTCCTGCTAGGGCGGCTTATGTTTAAATTCGTCCAAAAATCTCCACCAGTGCTTGGAATGCCAATAGCCTCCGGGATCCCAAACTAGGCATGCAAAGCTTCTGAACAGCTTCAAACAGATTGTTAGGCTCCCGGGGTGACAAACGTCAGAATAAACTCCATGATCCCAAGCTTTGCTATTAAATCTACCTCCGTCTTGGTCTATATGTTTCCATCCGGGCAGTTTAAAAAGTAGAATCTCACCATGGTGACCAAACGTTCTCCGTGATCCATGAAATTGAGCATGATACCAATCCGTGTATTTCGAGGTGAAGCGTGGAACCTTATTGAACCTTGTGCACCAACTCTGAGTACGAGCTATTTCCCTCTTACTCTTAAAGCCGCAAAGAGCTCTAAGCTGGCCATCTGTTTCAAGCAAACCATATTCAAGTGAATAAGTAAAGTTATAGGTTAAGAATTGTACCCACTTGAAGCTTGTATTAGGTGGTAATGGCCTTGGGATAGGTGTTTTCGGTGGTTCTGTAAGTTCTACTCCCTTGTGCTCTTCTGTGAATTCCTCCACTTCCTTGCAAGGCTCTACAATTGTATCTGTGTCCTGGTCAAAGTCTTCTATGTCTTCCTCATCACTTGAGTCATAGATTGGAGGTTGAGGGAAATCTACCTCCGCATCATCTTCATATTCACTTGGGGAAGATTCTTCGATCTCAGAGAATTCACTTGCGGATGCAAGTTCATTACTAAGAGAGCTAGACTTGTAACTATCACTATCAAGGGGATTTGCTTCTTGGATTATTCCGTCTGATTCTTCATAAACAACTTGCCTTGGAGATTGTACAATATCTTCCTTAGCATCAACTGTAGCGTCCTTGACGGAGTTTTCCTCAGTTCTGGATTCCCATGGAGGTTCAGCATCTCCTAGATCTTCAACCAACTCTTCTTCTTGAACAATGACAGCTTCTTCTACTTGTTCTAGTACGAATTCATTCTCTGTCTTGTCCACTGGAGTTTCGGGTATCTCCTTTATGCTACGCTCTTCGTTAGACTGTTCACATGGGGCTGTGGCTGATCCTTGTGTATTTGAGCGCCTAGAAACCCATTGAATTACTGCTTGCTCCAGTTGTCGAATGGTTGTTTGAAGTTTATTTACTGTTTCCTTTAGGCGAACCTCTACTTCTCGGGTAGCTGGACTTGGACATGATACATAGGAAAGTGGCGGTGATTGGGAGTGATTGGATTGGTACTGGGATAAGGAAGGATCATATGGTGACGAATGGTGAAGAGAAGCTTGTGAGTGTGGTGGTTCGAGGTTATGTTGAAAGGATGGTTTATATGCACGGGGTGGGGCTTGTTGGTAGTTACAAGGTTGTCCACCATATCTTTCAGCTGGGTATGCACGGTAGAATGGTCTTTGTCTAGGATATCTCGGAGGGTGTTGTTGCCTAAAGGGTTGATTAGATCCTCTTGGCTCCATCCATCCTTGATTGGTCTGACCTTGATGCACGTTCCTGCTGTAACTTCTATTTCCTTCAACAAAGTTAGAACCAAACTCAAAGCGAGAGGGGTGAGAATTCATGGTAGCAAATAAAGATAAAAAGGAAAAACAAAAATAAATAAACAAGCAAAAGAAAAATATTTACAATAACCAATAATAAGGCACACGTTAGCAGTTCCCCGGCAACGGCGCCATTTTGACGTTGGGATTTTTGCCAGTAAATAAGTTCATAAAAACAGTCGCGTTGTAGATATAGTCTCTAAACCAACAAAAATCCCTTCGTGCAAACGTTTTGGTTGTCACAAGTAACAAACCCCTTAAAAATTGTTAACCGAGTATTCAAACCTCGGGTCGTCTTCTCAATGAACTGCAAGGAAGTATGTTCTTATTATTGGCTATAAAGGTTGTAATCGGGGTTTAGAAGATGAGAAGCAAGTGATTTGAATGACAAATAAAGTAAATGGCAGTTAAAATAAATAAATACTGTAAAGCAAACTTTTGGCAATGTAAGAGAAATTGGAAGTCCAACTTAGTTATCTCTCTCTCAACAATCATGAAAGTTGAATCTAGATTCCACTTAGTTAACCTTTACTAAAGCAAAGGAAAGTCAAGGGACTAATTAGTTTGACCTTCGAATCCTATTTAATTCCTAATAAAAAGTTGGGATTATTGAAGTTCAATTCAATTAGCAAGATAGCGATTATCAGTTATGTTGAGTTTGATAATGTTGAGTTACTGATTTCTTAACCAAGACCAAAAGGGAAAAAGTAAAATTGTTGGAATAAAAATGTCCTTAGATGGGAAGCAATAATAACTTAAATTAAAGAGAACAATAATAAACTGAAATATCTTAAATAATTATTAATTCAAATAATAATATGGAAAGGGTTCATAAGCCAAATTGGCAACATCTGTAGATACGAATAAAAGCATTAAAGTAAAAGTAGCATAGAAACATAAATTAAAGTAAATATTAAACCTGGATCGAGAGTCACTCTTACAAACTAAGAGAAGTCCTAAATCCTAATCCTAAGAGAGAGAGGAGAGAACCTCTCTCAAACTAAATCTAAATCATGGAAAGTGAAAATTGGCGAGCTCCCTTTTGAATGGATGCATTCCTCCACTTTATAACCTCTAATCTGTGTGTTCTGTACTTGGATCTGGGCCAAAAAGGGCTTCAGAAATCGCTGGGGGCGTATTCTATAAATTTTGATACGTGGCCTCTGTCACGCGTCCGCGTGGGTCACGCGGTCGCGTCATCTGGAGCTTTTCCTTGCCACGCGGTCGCGTCAGTCATGCGTCCGCGTCGTATGCGTTCTACTGAAGGCGCGCGATCGCGTCAGTCATGCGGCCGCGTCGCTGCTTCTTCGCTTCTGGCATGCGATCACGTCGTCCATGCGATCGCGTGGATACCAGTTTCTGCAAAACTCTGTTTCGCACTTTCCTTCCATTTTTGTACGTTTCCTCTTCCATCCTTTAAGTCATTCTGCCTTAGAAAATCTGAAACTACTCAACACACTAATCACGGCATCGAATGGAAATAAAGGTAATTAAAATAATTGATTTTAAAGCTTAGGAAACATGTTTTTCACATACATCACATAATAAGGAAGGGAAAGTAAAACCATGCAATTAATATGAATAAGTGGGTGAAGGATTGAATAAATCACTCAAACTAAGCACAAAATAACTCACGAAATATGGGTTTATCATGTACTCTTATTATTTTCGTGGTTCTGAAAATCAGACCGGATTGGCCAGTTGAACCGGTCCGATCGTGAACCGACAGCTTTAATGGTTTGGCTTATTATCTAAAACCGGCCAACTAAAAATCAGACGTGAACCATTGAACCGGCCGGTCAAACCGAAACCGAAACTGTCCAATTTCAGTAGCACGACGCCGTTTCATTAAAAAACAGAGAGAGATGCCAATTCCCAGCCTTGTGCCCCCAACCCCAAGCCCCTTCCTTCAGAAATCAGATTTTAGAGAGCAACAACAAAGAACTGCTGCCCGCAACCATAGCCTCCACCACCGCCTTATGCCTTTGTTGCCGCTGTGACGTCCGTCGCACCGACCCCTGTTCGCTCTTAGACTCGCCAGTCGCAGGCACGCTGTTTCTTTCTCGAGCGTCCGTCGTCTTCGTCTTCTCACCATCATGCTAGCCATCGTCTTCGTCTGCTGACTCTGCTCGCCGTCTCAGACCGAATGTCAGTGCTCACGCTCACTTGTTCTTCATTTTTTTAATGCTCTGTTCAGAAATCAAATCACATGATGATTGATTATTGAATGTTTTGTGATTTTATTGAAGAAAAACCCTTCCCCATTCCAATCTCCTTCCTTCGAGTTCAGAGAGCAGAAGCTCAACCAAGAAAAAACCCTTCTCCATTCCAATCTTGTCGCCGTCTGTCGGAGTGAGAGACTACTATTGCCGCCTCCGTTGCACTCAAGAACTTCTATCTTCGTGCTATCGGCGTTTGCTACTTCGCTCCATTCCAATCTAGTGCTTGTTCTTCGTGTTTTTTTTTATTGTCTGCCCAGAAATCAAACCCTCTTCGTGCTTGTTCTTTGATGGTCAATGATCGTTGTTTTTTAATGCTCACTGCTAGTATTCTCACTGCTGGTGTTTTGTGCTTTCATTGATTGATGATTATTGATTAAGTAATGTGTTGCTATTTTTTTTTACTTTTTGCTTCAGTTAATTGGAAGCCCTGTCAGTGCTTAGTGCTTGTTTTTGGTTGATTGGCTTTGCTCACTGTTCTTGACTAATTAATCATGTTACTGGCTTATTGATTGATGATAAATTGATACTAATAAATTGATTACTGGCTTGTTCTTGCTGGTTCTTACTTTTTTTTGTCTGCTGTTAAATTTTGTTAAAGTTTCTTGATTTTGTTGTTAATTATTGTGCCGAGCTTGTCAAAATTTGGTTGAAAATTTTGTTAATTTTTGTTAAAGCATGTTAATTTTTGTGTTAACATTTTGAAAACTATGTTAAAAATTTGATGGTGCATCTTTTAGGTATCTTCTACAATTATCTGAAAACACATTTGATTGGATGTTTGGAAACATTTAATATTATCAATGTATTGACTATTAAACAAACATGTTCTATAATTTTATAACATAGCAATAAACATGTTTTATAATTTTTATTATGTTGATGATTTATTGATTGTTTTTTATTGTGTTAATGAGAGTTGTTCAATAATTTATTTATTATTTTATTTTAAAACATTTTTTTTATTAGACCACAGTTAGATCGGTTGGACTAGTAAGCCAATAATTAGAATGGTTCGATGATCGGTTCAATTCTCAGAACCTTAGACTTATTTTAGTTTATTGACTGTTTTAAACTTTATTTTATAATCATTTAAATTCTGTTTATTAACTTTAAAAAAATTAAAAAAATCGACCAAACCAAACCACTAATGATTCGATTTGATTCGGTTCAATTGTGTCACAAACAATAAATTAAACAATTGATGTCATCAAAGAACCAAACAGGTCGACTTAGTTAATTTTTGGTCTAAAACCAAACCAAACCAATTACACCCCTACAAGCTATGTAGTTGCCAGTGACAATAAAACATAACGTAACACCTTACTCCTATTTGGAATTGAGATCCGACACCATATAAGAAGGGATTTGTCTCTGAAAAACTCTGATTTTACTTCTTGCGATAAATTTGACAATTTATTTATGATTCACATACATAATAAAATTATGATGAATTTTAGGGACTAGTAGATTTTGTGATTTGTAATCATCAATTAACTATTATTAATATTTTTAATGGTATAAAATTATATCTAATAGTATAAAATTACTCATTCGTTTTTGCTAGTTAAGTACTAGTTAGATTTAAATAAAAATGTTAGCCCGCTAATTTTTTTTCTTAATTATTTTAGTTTTCTGCGACCATAATAGCCAAAATGTTGAACATATTTTATATTAAATCATTTAGTTAAAGTCTATCGATTTTCAATCATTACGTTTACATAAAAATATCTTCATACAACTTCACGTAACTGATTTGAAGAGGTGTAACATAAAATATAGTTGAATTGAAGCTTGCCAAATTAAAAATTTCAAAGTGTTGCTTTTATTTGTCGAAATCATTTCTCATTAATACTCTCACTTTCGTTTTATAATACTAAGACTTTAAATATTTAATATAGCTAACAGAGTTAATAGTCAAAATTGTTTCTGAAAGATACTCTCATCTCCATTTTCATCCTCGAAAGATAAAATTAATCAAAAGTGTCCTCGAAAGTTACTCACGTTGATCGAGTTCGTCCTTCCGTCATCTCAGTTGCTGAGGTGTCTAACGTTTGTCGAGCTGGAACGTTAAGTGCCAGCGTGGCACACTCCAGCACGACTACCGTTAATGCTGATAAGATATGTATGCTTATTTAGCTCAAATTAGTCCTAATGTTACAACCCTAACCTAACCCCAATCTGAAGCATAAATGTGCGTGATTCTCGTAGTAGATGACCCTGTATGTTTGTTGAGTCGCTGTTATGATGAGTGGAAGCCGCAGCGGTTACCTGCCGTCTCAGTCTATCGGTAGCCATGGTTCCAACTCTTCCATGCGACGGAAGAAGAAGATCAATGACCAGACATGCTTGTGCGGGTTGAAGACGACAATCAAGAAGTCCGGTACAAGAGAGAATCCAGATAGGTTGTTCCACACTTGTGCAAGATACTCGGTGAGTTAGGTTAGGATAAATTAAGTTTGTTTTCCATTTTCCTATGTCTATTTTGCTGTGCAGTTGAAATTGATTTTTTTTTTGAAAATATTCAGAAGGGAAGCCACTGCAACTTCTTTAGAGGGGTTGATGATGATGGGTATGCAGCAGGGGCAGAAACTGATGCAGAGGTTGGTGGTGACTATGATGAATGGAGATTGAATGTGTCATGGAGATTGGGTAGCTTGGAGGGTGAAGTTAGAGCAATGAAGATGCTAATAATGTACGTCTCAGTTGCAATGGTTGTGGCTACTATCTTTTGTGCATCACTGTTGTTCACATCAATCTCCAAGTAAAGCCACAGATAGAGTGTTATATTGTTGTGTTTTAGAGGTGTTGTTAGAGTTTTGAGATTGAATTAGTTGATATGTAATGATGATATGACTTATGAATGAAAGAAGGGTTTAATTGTGTTTAATTCAACATAAACTTGTTGTTTGAGCATGATGGGTTTCACTGAAAATACATGATGGTGATGTTTGAACCCTAAGTATTTATTCACCAAAAAGTTGTATACATCAGAATAATCAAGATCATTATAATCCATAACAAACATCATAATCATATCATATTGTCTTAGTAGACACACCACATGGGTAATCAAGGATCCAGAAGTTAACAGAGCAATCCAAAGAAAAAGTTCCATAGCATTGTTCACTTAAACCAAAACAACATAATAGACCTAACTAAAATGATCCTGATCACACAACCAGTTTACACAGCCCTGCTCCCAAAAAGCAAAGTTGCAACTACATACAAAATATATTTCCTAGTTAAAGATGTTATTCTTTCTTTCTTGGACGCTTGAAGCCTAGGGTAGGCACGAATGTCATGAAGATTTGCATCTTCTTTGCAGTTGCAGAAGTTGTTCCTTTCAATTTCTCAGTAGATATGGCCACAGGTGACTTGGTGGAGGCATTCAATCTTGCCTTGCTTTTAATGACATGCAATTTGGGTGGCCTGCCTCTCTTTGCACCCTGCATAGGCCAGTTGCAGAACCATTATTTTTCAAGTAAATAAATGCAATTGGTCTAGAAGATAAAGCAATAAGTAAATAACCTGAGGGTCTTGAACAGGCGGTTGGGTATCTTGCATTGGTGGGATTCCTTCTGGTTGGCTGACTTCCACATCAAGTTGTGGCTAGACTGGTGGAGGAGGGAGATAATGGGATTGAACTTCGTTGTTGGTGTTTGCTTCATCTGTAGGGGGAGCAGGCTCTTTAACAAGGGCAAGCTGAAGTTGCATTTGCCTAGCTTGTTCCTCGGCATCCTCTTTTTTCTTTTTTGCACAACTTCTCTTGTTATGGCCAACTTCACCACAATACATGCACCTGATTGGGTTGTACTTCCTCTTCATCTTGGTGCTTGACCCAAAACTGGCTGTTCTCCCTTATCTTTTCTCCTCTTCTTGGTAGGCCTGCTGGGTTTTGGCTTAATTGGGGGTGGGACAGGGGCATGTGACGATGTTTTCTACCACAGATCTTGTCCTTTTACTAGGTTAACATTGAAACAGTATGTCCTTTTATACGCCTCTATTGTCAACCATTCATGAAAGTACTCCTCAGTCCTCTTACCATTTTTATCCTGAATGGCTGAAATCACATGCATACATGGCATCCCTATGGCCAACACGGACAAATGTAATGAAAAAATTAAAAATAACTCTGACTAAGAGAGGCTAAGGGAAGGAATGAAAGGGTTTGGTTAATTTACCTGTGAGTTGCCAGAAGGGGTAAAATTCTTTGATAAGTGCTCAACTTGAGTTTGTCATCGACTATGCTCTTCATAATTATTCTTCTCACCTCTTCAGCCAAAGTCAAAATAGGCTTGGTCCTTTCATGCTTGATTTTAGCATTGAATGATTCGCAAGTATTGTTGCAAATATTGTCATTCTTGGGATCCTCACTGAAGTACGCTTTCGTCCAAGCTTCCTTTGGTCACTTTTCAAGATACTGCCAAGCCTGCTCATTAATGACCTTAACTCTCTTCATGTTCCTCTCAAACTCATTGCGTGTTCTTGATATAGCACACTCCCAAACCAGGTTTTTCAACTCTGTGCTACCCCATTGTTTTGAAAAATTCTGCCACAGATGCCACACACAGAATCTGTGCTGGGCACTAGGCATGACTTCCTTGACTGCTGGAATAAGTCCCTGACCAAAAGAGACAAGCCCAAAAAGAGTGTTAATCATATCAACCCCTTAAAGATGATCATTAAATCAATTTAGTCCTACTAGTATATCTCATTAAATCAAATAAATCCCAAAACTATGTATATGAGTATGAAAATGGTCCTCACCTTCTGCATGTCTGAAATGATGCACAACTTGTTATCATTGTAGTTGCCAAGGTCTGACTACAACAGGTCCAGAAATTATTTCTAGTTGTCTTTATTTTTCACATCCACAATAGCATAGGCAAGGACAAAGATGTGATTGTTGGCATCCTGGGCACACGCAGTCAATATTTGCCCGCCGTGCAGGGTCTTAAGAAAAGCCCCATCCAATCCAATCATGGGTCTACACCCAGCCTTAAAACCTTTTTTACACGCATCAAGATACACATAAAACCTCTCAAATTGAGGAGGTTGGCATCGGGATTACACCAACTTGAACCGTAGACCCGGGATTACTTGTCAGCAATTCATTAGCATAGTGCCAGACTAACCCATACTGAGCAATTTCATCCCCATCTACCACTTTCCTAGCAGCTTTCAATGCTCTAGTGATGCAGGTGCTATTCAAATTTACATTACACTTCCTGACAAACCACTCATAAACTTCACGATGTCTCATAGTAGGGTTCTTCCTAAGTTTTGGAACAAGTTTGCTCAGTGTCCACTGTTGGGTGGCTGCCCTGTTTTTTCGCCTTCTAGGACAGATATGGTTGTCAACTAGGGTTTTAATCTGCCAGGACCCATCTTGCTTACTACGTGCACAGTATACTACCCAAGGACAGCCCTCAGCCTTACACACAGCCCTAACCCGAACCTTGTCATTCTTTGTAAACAATATATTTCTACCCAACTGGATTGTGTAGTCCCTAGTTGCTTGCATAAAATGTTCCTTTGATTTGAATATCATACTAACCTCAAATTTGAGGTCCCTGAACTTTGCCTTGTCATTATACTGAGGATAGACGATTGGTGATTCCTCATCAGAGTCCAATTCCTGGCCTGAGTCCTCAGAGTGCCATGAGTTGAGATCTGAATCACCTTCATCAACATTATTATCTTCTAGGTCTTCCAAATCAAAACCACAATGTAATTAGTCATTTTACCAAAATGAAATCACCAGCATATATCAATTGAGTTAGTCAAATACCTGAATCACAGTCATCCTCATCCTCAGAAGCTTCATAGCTTGAATCGTCAGTCTCTATTTCTTTTTCTGCTAATTTGGTTTTAGCAGGCTTGTGCTTCTCTTTGACCTCACTTTTTTTGTTCACCCTTGTAGAGTTCACACCATCATCACTGTCACTGCTATATTCATCATCTCCTAGTACCTTTGGAGGTTTGTAAAGGCTTTCCTCAGCACTCTCATAGGAGTCATGAGAGTCACTGTCTTCTTCAACCTCTAATGTCTTCACATGCCTTCCAACTCTTGTGGTGGTAGTGACCTTGGTCTTTCCTTTGGTCTAAGGTGGAGCAGGGGTAGGCTTGGTAGGCTGACTATAAAATTTTTTGGGCTGTGATGGAGTCTTAATAGTGCGGAATTTATAACCACAAACTAGCCGGCATGTGCACCGGGTCGTACCAAGTAATACCTCAGGTGAGTGAGGGTCGATCCCATGAGGATTGATGGATTAAGAAACAATGGTTAAGTGATTTACTTAGTTAGACAAATAGAAAAGAGTGTTTTGGTATTCAAAAGCATTAAACAGTAATTCAGAAATTAAAACAGCAAGCAATAAATTGATGAGAATAATATGTGGAGAAACAATTAAGGCTTCAGAGATATCTATTTTTTGGATTGACTTTTCTTACTAACTATTTTAATCATGCAAGATTTAATTCATGGAAAACTATATATGACTAAACCCTAATTCCTTAGACCTTCTTAGTCTACTCTAACTTTCATCAACCGCCAATTCCTTGGTCACTTAATTCCAATTAGAGGATGAAGTTCAATTCTAGTTCATATGCCACAAAAACTCTAATTACCCAAATATAAAAGGATTATATGTCACGTATCATGTTAAGTCCAGATAATTAGAATTTAGGAGAATATATTTTTAAGCTGTTGTTCAAGTAAAGAGCTTTTCCAAGTTATACAAGAACTCAATTAGAACAAGGGTCATACTTTCGTTCCACCCAAATTTATAAAATAAAGAACGAAAACGATTCTTGAAATATAAATTAGTACATAAATTAAAATAGAAAAATAATAGTATCAATCCATACAATAGACAGAGCTCCTAACCTTAACAATGGAGGTTTAGTTGCTCATGGTTCAGAGAGAAAATAAGAATTCTAAAAAAAATGTAAATTGTGGAATGAGGTAGGTGAGAAGAGAAGAGACCCGAATGGCTGATTCTTTTCCCTTTTATATCTAATCCTAATTAATGTAAAATATATTTCCTAAAAACTAAATAATATTTTTTCCTAATTATAAAAATAATAAAAGTTTAATAAAAAATAAATTAAGTTCTGCGTATAGCCTTTGTTGGAGTGAACGGGGACCACTGGAGATGTTGAGGTCCACGCTGAACTTGGCTTTTCCCAAGTTCAGCATGGATGATACAGTGGAGTCTTGTGCGCATAGGTTTGAGTCCATGCTGAACTTGACTTTTTCCAAGTTCAGCGTTGGATGTAACGCGTGGTTTCCCCTGGAAGCTTTCAAGTTCACGCTGAACTTGGCAGGGGCCAAGTTCACGCTGAACTTGGACGTGGAGTGGGTAGAATTTTCTGGAGAAGAAGTGTGTACTATTATATATCGTTGGAAAGCCCTAGAAGTTAGATTTCTAATGCCGCTAGAACCACATCAATTGGACCTATGTAGCTCAAGTTATTTCTGGTTGAGTGCAAGGAGGTCGGGGTTGACAACATCATTCGCTTTCTCCCCTTTCTGCTACAAAACTCCATCAAATCCACCCGAATGCTACCTGAAATAAACAGAAATGCACACAACTCAAAGTAGCATCCATAGTGACTAAAAGATATTTAAATCTTGATTAAACTCAACAATTTGAATGCAAATTTATTAGGAAAAGATAGAGAGGATGCTCACGCATCACAACACCAAACTTGAATTGTTGCTTGTCCTCGAGCAACCAAAATAAGTACATGATTAAGATGTGAATTTGCATGAGAAGTGAGAGTTTAGTCATGCTCAAGCCTATTCTTAAAAATGGGGTTTATTCATTGTAGCTCTGAACAGTTTTGGCATCTTACTCTCCTTTGAATCAGAGGAATGTCAGTGTCATTCGGAATTTGGAATCCGGATCATATTATGAATTCTCTGATCTTTATACTCCTATTCAATCCTTGAACACAGCAGAAATTACCTTAATTCTCTTTTCTTTGGTGCTTTGCACCTTGAGCCTAGCCGTGACTTTAAATGTTTTGTCTCAAACTTTACTTGACACAGAAACACCACAAGCACTTGACTGGGGAACTCTTTCTAAGTTATTGCTCTTTCAGTGTCTCTCAGATAGTGGTGCTCAAAGCCTTTGGCATACTCTGCTGAATGCATTTGGTCACGACTCTAAATATTCTGTCTCAAAGGTTACTTGAAACAAGAATACCACAAGCATATGACTAGGAAAACAACTCTTTGAGCTTTTGATTATTTCAAACTCTCTAGTCATTGATGCTCAGAGCCTTGGACCTTGCTTTTATGTTTATTTTGCTGTCTCTTTTGCTTTAAGGATTAAATTTTTGTTTATTTCAGAGAAATCATAATAATTCTCTAAATCCCTGTTCCTCATACATCAACATCCCTTGATTCAAATTCAAATATGCTCTGTTCATGTCATTCATTCAGAATTACAAATAATACCACTACATTTAAGTAAATATGATTAATCTTAGATATAAACTCACTCTTTTCATACATTACATCACTTCTTTCTCTTCTTTTGATTTTCAAGCTCAGTGAGCAATACATAAGACACTCTTTTTTTTTTCTTTTTGCATAAAAATGAACATAAAATAATGAAATAGGCAATAAGTTAACTAGACCTCGGAATTAAAATAACCACTGATCATGCAATAACAAAATAAATAGAAAACAGGAACCTAATCATAAAAATAACAGTAAAATGATAATGAGGATGAAAAGGAACTGAGCCACCTCAATCTCCCTGATGGGGATCTCTCTTCTCGGGCTGAGCTCCGTAAGGTCCTCTCAGACGGCTGTAATCCTGTCTCAGCTGCTAAATCTCCTGCAGCTGAGAGCGCTGATCCGCTCTAATCTCATCAAGGGATGTACAGAGATGCTCCCATCGGCTACTCTGTATGGCTCTCATCTCATCAACAGACGCCATGTACTGCTGCCAGTGGTTGTCATTGGCGACCCTCATCTGCTCCATGGAGGATGCAAGCTGCTGCCAATACTCCTGTGGTGGCTGATCTTGTCCCTGAGGCAGCTCTTCTTCATCTCCTTCCTCAGCCTGTTCTATGGGGTGCCTCCGATATTCCCTTGTCTATTCCAGCTGTTTCTTTGTGATTGGCTTCTCGGTTGGGATAGGAAAGTCATTCTCTATCTTCACTCTAGCAGCATCACAGAGGCGGAAGATGAGATGTGGAAAGCCCAATCTAGCATTGTCCTTGGTGTTGGTGACGATGTGGTAAAATTGATCAGCAATAACGTTTGCCACCTCCACTGGCTTTCCCAATAGAATACAGTGGATTATAACTGCTCGGTCCGCAGTACACTCGGACCGATTGCTCGTGGGCATGATGGATCGACGAATGAAATGGTGCCATCCTCTAGCCAAAGGCGTCAAATCACCTACTCTGATATGGCCGGATTTCCCTTCTGACTGGTTTTTCCACTGCGCATCTGGAATGCAAATGTCGGCAATTACTTGTCCCAGCCGCTGATCTCTGTACATCCTCTCACTGTAGGAATAAAATGATTGTTTGGTCTCTGGTATCTGGAGGGTCTATCTGATGGTCTCTGGGCTGAATTCAATGGTTTTTCCCCTTACAAAAGTTTTGTGGTCCCTTTCATTTATGCTAGACATATTCTTGTAGGTAATCCACATGTTCCCATAGAATTCTTGAACCATCAACTGTCCCGCCTGTGGTTGTGGATTGCATAGGACTTCCCATCCTCTTCTCTGAATTTCATGTGTAATTTCTGGAAGTTCATCCGGTTGGAGCTTAAACTGTACTTCTGGTAGAACCGGCCTCTTGCCAGTGATATCAAAAAAATGTTCTTCATGTAACTTAGATTTGAAGCGCCTTGAGTCATGAGAACCGGTTGCTAGTTCCTTTCCCTTTCTCTTTTTGGACAGTTGGATGGTCTTAGGTGCCATAAAGATAAATCAAATAAAACAGCGGAGCGGCAACACCAAACTTAAAACTATTGCTCATCCTCGAGCAAAATAAAGAAATACAAGGAGGAAGAAGAAAGAAATACAAAAATTAAAATAGCAGAAAATAAAAGACAATGCTAATTTTTTTTAAATTGAATTGAATTGAACGAAATAAAAGGAAAAAGAAAAATAGAGGAGAAGAGGGGGCGGGACAGGGGAACGGTGAAAGGTTGTAGTTAGTTGGGAATGGTGTAGAGTGGCTGTCAGGAGAGAAGAATAAAAGGGAAAGGGCGTTGGTTTTGTTATGGAGAATTGGGGGTTAGTGGCTTCGAAGTTCAGAGAGAGGGAATGGAGTGTGGTGGATTGTGGTTTGAGGTGGAAATTAGGAGGCTTTATATAGGCAGGGGTATGGGGTTGGTGGGAATCACGGGTTATTGGGGCTGGTTTCAAGGTTGGGGTTTGGTTGGAGTTTAGGAAGGGGGATATATGGGGAAAGGAAGAAAAGAAAGGCTGGGTTATGGGGAGGGCAAGGTCAGCGGAGGTGTTGTGTTGGGAAGGGGTGGGTCGTATAACTATGTGTGTGGTCAAGGGGACAAGGAATATTTTTGGGAAGGTGAGGTGGAGTTGGTCACGGGTTAATGTTGGAGGGGTATGGGCGTATGGCTGACAAGGAAGAAGTGTGGTCAAAGTTGGGAAGAGGGTTGTAGTGTATTGGGATGGTGGGGGAATATATGGGAAGGGGAAGGTTTGTTAAAGACAGGATGGGAAAGGGGCTGTGGTTGCAGATCGCAGGGGATCACAAGAAAGAGAGGGAATCAAGGAGTGTTGGTAATTGATCTGATGGATTTTGGTGGGATTTGAGCAAGATTTGGCATAGGATTCGTGTGCTTGTATGCCCAAATAGCGTGACTCACGCTGAACTTGAAAGATAGGAACGTTCAGCGCCGCATCTCCCGAAAGCTTCTCCACTCTCCACACTGAACTTGGTGCAGCCCAAGTTCAACGTGGGCCTTGCACTTCTTTTTTTATTTATTTTTTATTTTTTTTAATTTTTTTTTATAGATTCATTTTTTTATATTCCCACGCTGAACTTAGAGAAGGCCAATTTCAACGTGGGAATGGAAGTGGTAACTCTCACTTGGTACGCATGCATCCACGCTGAACTTGGGAAATTCCAAATTCAGCGTGGAGTCTGGCCCTGATTCACGTTAATTGCGTCGTTCTCCACGCTGAACTTGGGATTTTCCAAGTTCAGCGTGGACTTGGTAGTAAGAACTCCCTCTTTGCACGCTTCTAACCACGCTAAACTTGGAAAATCCCAAGTTCAGCGTGGAACTGGCAGAGACACCTTTCCAAATTACACGCACATGCCACACTGAACTTGGAAAATTCCAAGTTCAGCGTGGAATTGGCAGACTCAACCTTCTCCAGGGTGTTCCAAAATTTTTTCTAAATATCCGGTTCCTGTTTTAAAAATTCTGCATGATCAAAACACAAGTAAAATAAAGGAAAACAGTAAAAACTCAATAAAAATCAAACAAATGATATAATCAACTCAATGGAAAAATAACTAAGGATACGAAATCATTGGGTTGCCTCCCGACAAGCGCTTCTTTAACGTCACTAGCTTGACGGTCAGTTCTGCTAATTCAGCAGATGAGCGGACCTCTGGCGATCAATCGCGCCTCCAAGATAGTGCTTCAACCTCTGGCCATTCACTGTAAATTTCCTGTCAAAATTCTCTTCCTGTATTTCCACATGGCCATATGGTAAACCTCTGGCAACCACAAACGGTCCTGACCACCGAGATTTTAGCTTCCCGGAAAAGAGTTTGAGCCTTAAATTATACAGAAGTACTCTTTGTCCTCGCTCAAATACTCTGATGGCAATCTTCTTGTCATGAAATAACTTGGTTTTCTCCTTATAGAGCTTGGCATTCTCATAGGCTGAATATCTAAATTCATCAAGCTCATTCAACTGAAGCATTCTCTTAATTCCTGCAGCTTCTGAATCAAGATTCAGATACCTGATTGCCTAGTAAGCTTTATGCTCTAGCTCAACTGGCAAGTGACAGGCTTTGCCATAGACCAACTGATAAGGGGACATGCCAATAGGAGTCTTGTAAGCCGTCCGGTATGTCCAGAAAGCATCATCAAGCTTCCTAGACCAGTCCTTTCTTGAAATACTGACGGTCTTTTCTAGAATCTGCTTGAGTTTCCTATTGGAGACTTCAATCTGTCCACTTGTCTGAGGGTGATAGTGGGTTGCCACTTTATGACAGACTCCATATCTCTGCAGAAGTGAGTCCAGCTGTCTATTACAAAAGTGGCTTCCACCATCACTAATGAGTGTCCTTGGGACACCAAACTGACTAAAGATATATCTCTGAAGAAAGCTCATCACCACCTTGGCATCATTGGTGTGTAGAGCCACAGCTTCCACCCACTTGGACACATAATCAATTGCCACTAGAATATAGTTGTTTGAATGTGAGGGTGGAAAAGGTCCCATGAAATCAATACCCTATACATCAAACAACTCAACCTCAAGAATCCCCTGCTGTGGCATCTCATGGTTGGCAGGGAGGTTTGTGGCTTTTTCACATCTGTCACAATGCTTCACAAATTCTATTGAGTCCCTGAAGAGAGTCGGCCAGTAAAACCCGCTCTGAAGGACCTTTGTAGCTGTCCTTTCGCCACCGAAGTGACCTCCATAATCAGAACCTTGACAATGCCAAAGAATCTGATGTTTCTCCTCATCCAGGACACATCTCCAGATTATACCATCTGAACACCTTTTAAAAAGGTACGGTTCCTCCTAAATATAGTACTTTGCATCAATCAATAGCTTCTTTACTTGTTTCCTACTGTACTCCTTTGGAATAAAATTCATGGCCTTGTAATTTGCAATGTCTGCAAACCATGGAGCCTGCTGAATGAGGAATAATTGTTCATCCGAAAATGTCTCAGTCACAGCTATGGGTGGTTGTACTCCTTTTTCAGGCTCTATTCTGGAAAGATGGTCAGCTACTTAATTTTCTGACCCTTTTCTGTCCTTTATTTCAATGTCAAACTCCTAGAGGAGCAACACCCATCTGATTAATCTTGGTTTAGAGTCCTGTTTGGTTAGAAGGTACTTCAAAGCAGCATGATCAGTATAAACAATAACCTTAGAACCAATTAGATAGGATCTAAACTTATCAACAGCATACACAATAGCTAATAGTTCTTTCTCTGTAATTGTGTAATTCTTTTGAGCATCATTTAACACACGGCTAGCATAGTAAATGACATGTACAAGCTTGTCATGCCTCTGTCGTAAGACAGCTCCTATAGCAAAATCACTAGCATCACACATAAATTCAAATGGTAAATCCCAGTCAGGAGGAGCTATAATGGGAGCAGAAGTAAGGTTTGCTTTCAGAGTTTCAAAAGCATACAGGCATTCAGCATCAAACACAAAAAACATCAACAACCAATAGGTTGCTTAGTGGCTTAGCAATTTTTGAAAAATCCTTTATAAATCTTCTATAAAATCATGCATGACCCAAGAAACTCCTAACTGCCTTAACATTGGCTGGTGGTGGTAATTTTTCAATTACCTCCACCTTTGCTTTATCAACCTCAATCCCCTTACTTGAAATTCGGTGTCCAAGAACAATACCTTTTGTAACCATAAAATGACATTTTTTCCAATTTAAAACAAGGTTTGATTCTTGACACCGTTTCAAGACCAGAGATAAATGCTTAAGGCATGATTCAAAAGAATTACCAAAAACAGAAAAGTCATCCATAAATACCTCAATAAACTTTTCAACCATATCTGAAAAAATTTAGAGCATACACCTTTGAAAAGTTGCTGGAGCATTACAAAGTCCAAATGACATTCTTCTGTAAGTAAATACTCCAAAAGGGCATGTGAATGTTGTCTTTTCCTGATCTTGAGGGTCCACTGTAATTTGATTATATCCAGAATATCTATCTAGAAAACAATAAAAAGCATGACCAGCTAACCTCTCAAGCATCTGATCAATGAAAGGCAGGGGGAAGTGATCCTTTCTTGTAGCAGTGTTGAGCCTCCTGTAGTCTATGCACATTCTCCATCCTGTGACTATTCTTGTAGGAATAAGCTCATTCTTGACCACTGTCATCCCTTCCTTCTTGGGAACTACCTGCACAGGACTTACCCAAGGACTATCAGAAATAGGGTAAATAATACCTGCTTCCTATAATTTCATTACCTCTTTTTGGACCACCTCTTTCATGGTTGGATTGAGTCTCCTTTGTGATTGCACAACTGGTTTAGCATCATCTTCAAGAAGGATCTTGTGCATACACTTGGTTGGACTAATCCCCTTTAAATCGATAATGGTCCACCCAAGAGCTGTTTTATGGCTCCTGAGTACTAAAATAAGCGCCTCTTCCTCTTCAGGCTTTAGGGAAGAGCTAATAATCACTGGATATGAATTATTTTCACCCAAGAACACATATTTCAGAGAAAGGGGCAAAGGTTTGAGCTCAAGCTTGGGGACTTCCTCATCCTTTATTGGCGTGTTCATCAGCTCCTTTTGGGGTGGTGAATCATCAACTTCAACTAATTCATACTCAGAAGTAGGATCTAGAACATCATCAAGTACCTCAGCTTCCAGCACTTCTTGAACAAGTGGTTCAACAACATCAATTCTCATACACCCTTCAGAATCATTAGGTAGCTTGAGAGCTTCAAAAACATTAAGGACCACCTGTTCTTCATTGACCCTCAGGGTTAATTCACCCTTTTGTACATCAATCAGAGCTCTACCTGTAGCTAAAAAGGGTCTACCAAGAATAATAGAGGATTTTACATCCTCTTCCATGTCTAATATAACAAAATTAGCAGGAAAAATTAAATGGTCCTACTTTCACAAGTAAATCCTCAACAACACCCACAGGTAATTTAATAGAAAGATCAACAAGTTGAAGAGAAATACGAGTGGGTTTTACCTCCTCAATTTGAAGCTTTTTCATCACTAAAAGTGGCATTAGATTGATGCTAGCTCCAAGATCACATAAAGCTCTCTGAATGGTGACATCTCCAATGGTGCAAGGAATCACAAAGCTCCCTGGATCCTGCATTTTCTCAGGAAGGTTATGTTGAATAATAGCACTACATTCCTTGGTTAATACCACTGTTTCTTGTTCCTTCCAATTCCTCTTGTTAGTCAACAATTCTTTCATGAATTTAGCATAAAGAGGCATTTGCTCAAGAGCTTCTGCAAAAGGAATATTGATCTGCAGCTTCTTGAAGACTTCTAAAAATTTAGAAAATTGCTTGTCTTTGGAAGCCTTCTGAAGCCTCTGAGGATATGACATTTTTGGTTTGTATTCAGGAGCCTTTGGCAGTGTAGGATATGTGTCAAGAGAATCTGGGAATGGGTTGTCTGCACGCTTTGGAGGGACGTGCTCTACTTCATTGACCTTGGTCTCAGAACCAGCTACTTTACCACTTCTCAATTGAATAGCCTTGCAGTCTTCTCTTAGGTTCACCACTGTATCACCAGAAAATGTATTTGAAGACTTCTCAGGTAATTGCTTGCTCAGTTGGCCCATTTGCACCTCCCAAGTTTCTAATGGAAGCTCTAGTTTCTTGCATAAAACTCCTCATTATCTCCCAATTAGAATCTTCTTGGGATTTAGAATTTGTCTGCTGAGGTGGTTGTTATTGATGAGACTGAAATTGGCAGTTATTGTGATTGTTCTGTTGTAAACTGCCCTGAGAATTATTGTTGAAATTTTGAGATCTCTGAGGTTGGTTTCTCCATCCAAAATTTGGGTGATTTCTCCATCCTTGATTATACGTCTTAGAGTACGGATCATTGTTGGGATTTCTAGGACCACTTCCCATGTAATTGACCTGTTCAGAAGAGGGTTGAGCATAATCATAATTATCATTTTGCACAAAATTATCTGTCATGTCATAAGGGACCTCTAGAGGTGCAGTCTGAGTATTGACAGCTGAAACTTGCATTTCACTCATCTGTTGAGTAAGTAGACTTATTTGCTGAGACATAAGCTTGTTCTGAGCAAGAAGAGTATTAACAGCTTTCACTTCCAACACGCCTCTCTTCTGAGAGGTCTCAGAGTGCAAAGGATTCCTGTTGGAGGAATATAAGTATTGGTTGTTAGCAACCAACTCAATAAGCTCAATAGTCTCCTCTGGTGTCTTCTTCATGTGCAAAGAACCACCTGCAGAATTATCCAAGCGCATCTTGGACATTTCACATAAGCCCTCATAGAAGATATCCAGCTGAGTCCATCTAGAGAACATGTCCGGAGGGCATTGCCTAGTAAGCAGCTTGAATCTTTTCCAAGCTTCATAAAGGGTCTCACCCTCTTTCTGTCTAAAAGTCTGAACCTCCACCCTTAGCTTAGTAAGCTTTTGAGGTGGAAAAAATTTTGTCAGAAATCCAATGACAACCTTGTCCCAAGTATCCAGACTCTCCTTGGGTTGAGAATCTAACCACAGTTTTGCGCTGTCCTTCATAGCAAACAAAAAGAGCATGAGTCTGTATACCTCAGGATTTACTCCATTGGTCTTCACAGTATCACAAATCTGCAGAAAATCAGAAATAAATCGATTCGGGTCTTCCTGAGGAAGTCCATGATACGGGCAATTTTGTTACACAAGAGTAACAAGCTGAGGCTTCAACTCAAAGTTGTTTGCAGCTATAGGAGGCACCACAATGCTTTTTCCATAAAGATCTGCAATAGGAGTAGTGTAAGAGCCAAGCACTCTTCTAGGTTGCTCATTCTCAACTGGATTTGCCACATTGGCATTAACAGCATTATTATTATTATGATCCATAGTGAACTCTGCAGTCTTGTAAAGTCTTGCTTGTTGCAAACGCCACCTCAAAGTCCTTTCAGGTTCAAGATCAAAATCTAACAGAAGTTCCTTATCCCTGTTCCTGCTCATAAACAGACAGAAGACAAGAAAAAGATGAAACTCTCTATGTCAGAGTGCAGAGAATTTCCAGTAAGGTAACCAGTATAAAATAATAAATTAAAAATACTTACTACTCAATAAATAAAAAAAATTCTAAGATTAAAAGGGAAAATTAAATAGAGAAATTAAAACAAAATTAACTAGGTAACACCAAACTTAATTTCAGAAACTAAAAACAAAATTTATTAGTACTAATGTAAATATATATTATTAAATAATAAAAGAAAAAAATGAAAGAAAACGAAATAAG
>NC_029791.2:118492322-118496219 GCF_000816755.2 Arachis ipaensis | reverse complement strand
TATATATATTATTTTATATTTATTAAATAATAAAAGAAAAAAGAAAGAAAACAAAACAGGGGAGGGGGTGCTAACGAAAAAAATAAGGAATTTTTTTTTGAAAATAATAAAGCAACAATTATGTCAAATTAAAACTAAAGTGCCTAATCTAAGCACTCAAACAACTAGTAGTTGTTATTCATTATCAATTCCCGACAACGGCGCCAAAAACTTGGTGCGGAATTTATAACTACAAACTAACCGACAAGTGCACCGGGTCGTACCAAGTAATACCTCAGGTGAGTGAGGGTCGATCCCACGAGGATTGATGGATTAAGCAACAATGGTTAAGTGATTTACTTAGTTAGACAAATAGAAAAGAGTGTTTTGGTATTCAAAAGTATTAAACAGTAATTCAGAAATTAAAACAGCAAGCAGTAAATTGATGAGAATAATATGTGGAGAAACAATTAAGGCTTCAGAGATATCTATTTTCCAGATTGACTTTTCTTACTAACTATTTTAATCATGCAAGATTTAATTCATGGCAAACTATATATGACTAAGCCCTAATTCCTTAG
Source organism: Arachis ipaensis (assembly GCF_000816755.2). Lineage (NCBI taxonomy): Eukaryota > Viridiplantae > Streptophyta > Magnoliopsida > Fabales > Fabaceae > Arachis > Arachis ipaensis. Next base: position 118,495,659 of record NC_029791.2, on the reverse strand, counting down.
ACCTTCTTAGTCTACTCTAACTTTCATCAACCGCCAATTCCTTGGTCACTTAATTCCAATTAGAGGATGAAGTTCAATTCTAGTTCATATGCCACAGAAACTCTAATTACCCAAATATAAAAGGATTATATGTCACGTATCCCATTAAGTTCAGATAATTAGAATTTAGGAGAATATGTTTTCAAGCTGTTGTTCAAGTAAAGAGCTTTTTTAAGTTATACAAGAACTCAATTAGAACAAGGGTCATACTTTCATTCCACCCAAATTTATAAAATAAAGAATGAAAACAATTCTTGAAATATAAATCAGTACATGAATTAAAATAGAAAAATAATAGTATCAATCCATACAATAGACAGAGCTCTTAACCTTAACAATGGAGGTTTAGTTGCTCATGGTTCAGAGAAAAAATAAGAATTCTGAAAAATGTAAATTGTGGAATGAAGTAGGTGAGAAGAGAAGAGACCCGAAGGGCTGATTCTTTTCCCTTTTATATCTAATCCTAATTAATGTAAAATATATTTCCTAAAAACTAAATAATATCTTTTCCTAATTATAAAAATAATAAAAGTTTAATAAAAAATAAATTAAGTTCTGCATATAACCTTTGTTGGAGTGAATGGGGACCACTGAAGATGTTGAGGTCCACGCTGAACTTGGCTTTTCCCAAGTTCAGTGTGGATGATACAGTGGAGTCTTGTGCGCATAGGTTTGAGTCCACGCTGAACTTGGCAGGGGCCAAGTTCAACATGGAGTGGGCAGAGTTTTCTGGAGAATAAGTGTGTACTATTATATATCATTGGAAAGCCCTAGAAGTTATATTTCTAATGCCGCTAGAACCACGTCAATTGGACCTATGTAGCTCAAGTTATTCCTGGTTGAGTGCAAGGAGGTCGGGGTTGACAGCATCATTCGCTTTCTCCCCTTTCTGCTACAAAACTCCGTCAAATCCACCCGAATGCTACCTGAAATAAATGGAAATGCACACAACTCAAAGTAACATCTATAGTGGCTAAAAGATATTTAAATCTTGATTAAACTCAACAATTTGAATGCAAATTTACTAGGAAAAGATACAGAGGATGCTCACGCATCACTCAACAAGGTGATGTGACTTTTTGGTGGGCTGAGATGATGGTCTAGTGGGCTTAGATGATGGTCTAGTGGGCTTAGTGGGCTCCTTAGTGGGCTGAAGGGGTTGCTTAGTGGGTTGGGTATGCAATTTAGTGGGCTGACTTGGTATCTTTCTGGGTTGGGTAGGCAATTTAGTGGACTAAGAAGGCAACTTTGAGGGCTGAGAGGATAATCTGCTATCATCAGCTGAGGCCTTCGTAGATTCAGAGCATGCTTTTGGGTGGGATGGTAACTTGGTGGGTTGAGAGTGATGTTTCTTGATTTGGATTGGCTTAATTTTTTGCACATCTTCCTGGTCATCAACCACAAATGGCGCTGAAACACCATGCTCAAAATACAGGTTGATCAAATTGAAGTTCCTCCAGCAATCCTTAACCATTGCAATCAAATCATGATCTGTGGCCAGCCTCCTCAGCCCAGATTCAAGGGAAACTCCTGGAGATTTTCACCAACATTCCCTAGCCTCAGCATATCCCAGTTCCTTATAGTAACCTTTCATGAAAAACACATCAAGTGTGTCACCTTCAACTCCCATTAACACCTCTGTGTGATCCGGCTCATAGTACATATTTCCACCCTCATCCTTTTTAAACTTCCCACCATAGTGAAATACAAACGTCATAGGAGGACCCTCCATCTACAAAAGCAAAAATCAAATAAATTTAGTCAACAACAAAATATGAAACAACTTCAGCCTAACAACTGCATGTAAACACAGAGCAAACAACATAATCATAATCATCGCAAACCCTCGATTAAGACCAAACACTAGAATAACCCATGGCATAATAACCAGGAAACCCCTAACAGCAACCGCTTACAGAACATGTTCTTCCTAATCCGAACCCTATTCTCACTAAATGGTTCTTAGAACTACGTCAACATAAACCAACACACACCAACATTGCAAAATCAACAAAAACTGTCAAAAAATTAAATCTTACCCTGGCAGTTACTGTTCCTTCCTCCAACAGCGTAAGTTCTCCACGAGCTCCTCCAACTTTCCAATGTAGTAGTGCCAACTCCTCCACAAGTGTTGATACGCACAGAAATTGTCAAGTACACAACGAGGTTCTGATCAAAGGAGTGTCTCAGGGTAGAGAGTCCCAGAGTAGAGAGAAGACGAGGGATTTTGGGACGAAAGTTGAAGAGGGTTATTATGAGTGGAGGTGATGGGAAGAACGTTTGAATATCCCACTCTGGACCATAAACGACGTCGTTCCATTGATTTGCGGATGGAGGATTGACACTACGTCATTTTGGTCTGTGCCACGTTGGCACTTAATGTTCCAGCTCGGTAAACATTAGACACCTCAGCAACTGAGATGACGGAAGGACGAACTCGATCAGCGTGAGTAACTTTCGGGAACGCTTTTGATTAATTTTATCTTTCGAGAACAAACATGGAGATCGAAGCATCTTTCAGAGATGATTTTAACTATTAATTCATAGCTAACATATTTAGATACAATTGATCTAATTAATCAAGATGAAATATAAATGCCCAAGGTTTTTGAAGTGGCAAACATTGTGAGTGTGATTTAGTAGTTGACAATATCGTCATCATCCAACATCTAATAATAACTTAAAAGGTAAACAATTATACATGCATTTGAATGGCTGTAATTGCAATGCTGGCCTCGGATTTCACCAATTAATAAGCTCTTTAAGAAAAAAACAATAATTAATTAATTAAGATCATAGCCATAAGCATAAACTATATAACATGCATAAATAATTAAACTAAAGATGGCAAATGGTTGGATTAATTTCCGTAATTCGCTAAACTTAAAAAAGTCACCTAACTTACACTAGATAATCTATGGGTTTTGGCAGATTTCAGCAGAGTAGGCAAATTTTTCCGGCAAATTAGACATTTTTTTTGTCAAGACCGTTTTTTATAATAAAAGGATGAAGATGATAATTGAAGATCATTTATGTTATATTTCGGATTATATTTTATATTTAATTGATTATAAACTTAAAGATGTTTAATTATATATTTTGGATAATATTTATTTTGTTTTGGACAATATTGATTTTATTATTTTGTTTCAAAAAATTTAGTTTATGATTATATTTATTATATATTTAAAATTATAAAGATTTTAATATTTGTGAATTTAGAAATTATAAATTTATTAAAATACTTATGAAATTATATATATTGTTTAATATTTAATGATTTATATAAAAAAAGAAG
>NC_029791.2:118483853-118491292 GCF_000816755.2 Arachis ipaensis | reverse complement strand
ACGGGACGGACGGGACGGGAGATGAATTCAGAACCGCCTCATTAGGCGGGACGGGGCGGGTCAGCCCACCAGATGACGAACTTTTGGCAGGGCGGGTTTCTCCGTTTGCCACTCTTAAATCAAACCACTCTATATTTTTATATTTTCATTTTGTTTATACCACTTCCAACTAGGGATATCAACGGGGCAAGGCGGGGGCGGGGGATGCCTCCCTGCTCCCCATCCCTTCCCCTAGATTTGCTTCTTGTCCCTGTTCCCGTTTTTCGTCGTGGATAAATATTGCTCCCTGGTTCGTCCGAACACTAGGGAGACCGAGCTTAAGCGCTTCCGAGTGAGTTGACACCGAGGAGGAAGAGCTTGACGTCGGCCGGAAGTCAGACACCGCGGCGGGAATACCTGCACAAGATACTCCGACGCTCAAGTCAGTAGTGATTCACGGTGAGTGAGTTAAGAGAAAAGAGTGAGAGAATAAGAGTCATAGAACCTGAGACCTAGCCGAGCATATTAGCTAGGTTTTATAGGAGTTGTTTTCTGCCCGTTAGTGGATAAGTCCTAGTTTGTAGGTTGGTTATGATATTCTGTTTTGGTGCTATAAACTAGTTGAGCACGTTTCCTATTTTCAGTTGAGTGATGCTGTTTTGGTCCTGATCACGTGCCGAGCTTTTCGGACGGCTGATACGGGGCCGAGCTTTATGATGCACGTGTCTTTTTATTTGAGCAAGTGAGGCCGAGCTTATCTGCTCTTGTTTCGAGTTTGTTTGATGTGACGTCAGCCTCAGATATTTGCGTGCCGAGTATTCCGGGCGACCGAGGATGTGGGAGACGTATCATAGCCCCCAAGCTTGCCTTGGTTTGGACAAGACTAAGGTGAGCTTTCGGACCAAGAATATCGTAATCCTCGGTTGCCGAGTTTTTGTTGGTTGCGTATGGTCTTTGTAGCCCCCAAGCTCGGCTTGGTTTTGTCTGGGAAATTAGAGCGTTGTGAGTGGCTTCGTACTTCGCGCTAGTGTGAAATGATTGATGTGAAAAACCGCTCCACTTCTCTAGGTACCCTTGTCCATTGGTTTGTGTGGTGGTTTTAATGCTTCCCTCTTTTCTGCCAATCTGAAGTAAATGCATAGGGCATAGTAACCGTTTCTTTTGTGGGTTTTATGTTACTTTGCGTTTTCTTTTTCTTTCCAACTGCTGTAATCTGGGATAGAGGTTATTTTCTTCTTCTTGTCTGAGAAATGAGCAAGCAAGGTCAGTGTTAATTCTTCTTTCGTCTTCATCTACTTGCTTTTTTCTTTCTTTGTCTTTGATGGAGAACTGTAATGTGGGTGCTTCATACGATTGGGTTGATCCTAGGGTGAAGGGTTATGTCTCCCAGTTTGATGATGAAGAGTCAGTGAGGTTGTTGGGTTCGGATTCCTGGGTCAGGGTTGGTAGTGGTGTTAAAATAGAATTGTTACCTTGTGAAAGAGATGATCGAGTGTGCCACCGACGTGATGATTGGTCCTTCTTTTTTATGTACAGTTGTTTATTTACTGAGTTGGGTGTGAGGCTTCCGTTCACTGAATTTGAGTGTGGGGTATTATATTGGTTGAACTGTGCTCCGACCCAGCTTCACCCTAACTCATGGGGTTTTGTCCGGGCATTCGAGGTTTTGATGGAACTGTTGGAACGTCCGCCGTCTTTGAGGCTATTTTTTTCTTTGTTTCAGGCGAAGGGGGTGAATAGGGGGTTGTGGGTGAATCTTAGCAGTTATCCTCGTCGTGCCGTGTTTGGTCTGTAGAAGTCTTCATTTAAGGACTTTAAATCCATGTTTGTTAGGGTTAGGAGTGTTCCTGAAGACTTCCCTTTTTACTTAAATGAGCATTTAGTTAAGAGGTTTCCGTTGTTTTGGTGTTCCAAGCCATACCAAGCTTTGGATGTAGATGATAGGCTGCCTGATGACGATATTGTGATGGATTTTTTGTTTAAATCCTTGGGTCCGAAAGGTTTGTTGTCTGTCGCCGAGATGTTGAAATGGGATACTGATAGGCAGGCTGTGTATGAGCATATAGGTAATTTGTTTTACCGCGTTTTTTCTGTGTTGATATTTTGGTATGTTGTTCCTCACTGTGTTGTCGTTTCTTTTATTTGTAGGCGAGAAAGCTCCTGCCATTACCATGACAGGCTTGAAGCTTTTCTTTAATCAGCGCAAGAAAGGGGAGAAAGAGGTGTCTTCGAATGCTGGGAAAGGTTTAGTTGCCTTGATTCATCATGGTCCTGGGCCGAGACATAAGAGGAAGAGGGGGCAAGCCCAGGGCAGCCTTGCCGAGGTTTTGGAGGGTAAGGGGGAGTCTTCTATGATTTTGGAGAAGGTTGAGTCTGCATACGAGTCGCAGAAAAGGCTTCATGGTTATGACGAGAATGAGCACGCTAGGTCTCTGTGGGCGAAGTTGTACCCTTTCAGTACTATGGCTGACAAACTGTGTTGCTTTCCGGACGATATGAAAATGATTGAGGAAGTTGGCCGAGCTGGTGTTAGTCGATTTCTTCAGGTATAGGTTATTTTGTTTGAGGTTGCGTCTTTTTGTTGATGTCTCTTATTACGTTATTTTATTTTCGCAGGTGATTGGTGCTCGGATTGTTGCCATCGGTCGAGCACAGGAGCTTGCCCTGGATCGGGAGCAGACTGAAGTTTCCCATGTAGAAGAGCTGTCTTGGATCATTCAGGAAAAAGATCAGAAAATTGATGAGCTTGCTGCTTCTATGGAGAAAAAGGAGTTGGAGTTGGCCGATGAGAAAAAACTCCAAAAGTCCTCGTCTGAAAAATTGAAGGTTGTGGAATCTGAGAATGATCAGCTCTATGCTCGGATCAAAGAGTTGGAAGGCGGGGTTTATGAGGCCTTTGCCCAAGGGTTTGACCATGCTGTCTCCCAGATCAAGGTGGTGTATCCGGAAGCTGATCCTTCGAAACTTGATGTCATGAAGGTAGTTGTTAATGGTGAACTTATTGAAGATGAAGGTGCTGCTGAGAGTGAGGGATCTAGCATAGGTGATAAGGCAGACTAGGCCTTTAGTATTTGATCTTGTTTATTTTGTATATTTGTAGCATGCTTGAAACTTGTGGCTGTTTATTTTGAACTCTGTTTCCGAATATTTGGTGATAACGTTTTGGGTACCGAGTATATAATTCGGTTGCGATACTTTTGTTTTCCGAGCATATAGCTCGGCTTAGTTATGACTTTGTAAAAACTGATATTTTGGATGAATTCATGATTATGTGTTGGAAGCAATCATATATATGTATTGAAGATGGCCAAAGTCATTCTCTGTTTGAGTGAGCCTGTTAGGAAATAAGAGTAGATGATGTAGTATTTGTGCTTTTGAATGGAAGCGCTTTAAGATTTTTTTTGAGTACTTTGATGATATTATTTGTTTGTACTTCTTTCGAGCAGTGTGCTCGGCATGCGCATGTTGTTTTCCGAGTATGAAGCTCGGATTAGTTTGTTAATTGGAAAGACTTTGACTTATTCTTATGATGGGAGTTTTCCGAGGAATATGCTTGGCTTATGATGTTAGTGTTCCGAGGATAATGTTCGGATAATTCGCTGCGTTTGCTAACTAAAATGTGTGCTAACTGTCAAAATGAGAACTGTTTTGATTTTACATTAGGTTGTATGGGTACAATGATTTGTTGCGTCCGGCCTCATTAAAACCCTTTCCGAGTAAAACCCTTGTGTTTTGGGAAAAAACCGTCGGAGGAAAAAAGAGTACCATCATTCGCTATTACACTGGCTATGACATGATTGATATTCCCTTAGAGAGGAGATGTTCCATGTTCCTGGAAGTTGCTCTCCTCTAAGGGTTTCTAATTTGTAAGCCCCCTTTCCGAGGTTTTGAAGAACTCGGAAAGGACCTTCCCAATTTGCCGCTAATTTGCCATGTGCTGGTGGTTTCCGTGCATCTTCTGTTCGTCTGAGTACAAGGTCTCCATTGTTGAAAGACCTGTGAACTACTCTTTTGTGGTGTCTTTGCTCTAGGTATCATTTTCTGGCTCGCTGCTTTATGGCGGAGATGTCTCTGTCTTCTTCTACGAGGTCCAGTTCCGCTGACCGAGCTTGTTGATTGTTTGGTTGATTATAGAGCTCGGTCCTAAACGTTGGGATGCTGACCTCTACTAGAATGAGTGCTTCTGCGCCATATACCAATTTGAAGGGAGTTTCCCCTGTGGCAGATTGAATGCTGGTGTATGTGTTATACTTTGACGCGGGCTTAGGAGGTTTCTTGGTGTCCCTGTTGCCTGGCGATCTGAAAGTTCTTTCCTCATCTCTCCGATGCGGTTGTTTGTCTGATTTCTGGGCTTCTCGGAGTTCTTCAATCTCTATTTGCCCAGCCGCCCTTTCTCGGAATTCCTCTAGCGTCTTTGGTTTTGTTATGGCAATGGTCTCCCGAAATTTGCCAGGCCTGAGGCCGGCCTTGAGAGCATGCAGGTGAACGGCCGGGTCCAAGTCTTGGATCTCCATAGTGGCGTCAGCGAATCTGGTCATGTAGTCTTTCAGGCTCTCGTGCTGACCTTGTTTGATGGTGCCGAGATAGTCCGAGCCATGTACGTAGATTCTTGATGCAGCAAAATAATCAATGAATGATCTGGCGAGGTCTTCAAAGGAGGAAATCGAACCTGCAGAAAGTTTAGAAAACCAGAGTAACACAGCACCATCTAGGTACGTGGGGAATGCTCGGCAGAGGACGGGCTCATTGTTAGGGCCGTTGAAAAACATCATTGATTGGAACTTCTTCACGTGGGCCCGAGGGTCGCCGAACCCCTTGTATGGTTCTAGCGCGGTGGGCAGCGTAAAGTTTTTCGGCATCTGGTAGTTTGTGATCTTCTCGGAGAAAGGGTTGTCAAGGGTGAGCTTTTCCTTTGGCGGGACGATGTTTAAAGGGTCCGCCGGACTTTGAGCCGAGCCCTTGGAGTTCTCTCCATTGTTCTGTGTTGAGAGCTCGGCTATTCTTCGTACCTCCGCCTGAAGCTCAGCGATTTGAGCCAGGAGGTCGTCCTGTGAGAGTTGTGGATTTTCCTTGTCAGCCATGTCCGAGGATCGAGAATCCTGCAAAACAAAGTAGAAGACTAAACGAAGGAAAAAATGGGGTTAGATGTATTCCGGGCCCCACGGTGGGCGCCAAGTGGTTCGTCCGAACACTAGGGAGGCCGAGCTTAAGCGCTTCCGAGTGAGTTGACACCGAGGAGGAAGAGCTTGACGCCGGCCGGAAGTCAGACACCGCGGCGGGAATACCTGCACAAGATACTCCGACGCTCAAGTCAGTAGTGATTCACAGTGAGTGAGTTAAGAGAAAAGAGTGAGAGAATAAGAGTCATAGAACCTGAGACCTAGCCGAGCATATTAGCTAGGTTTTATAGGAGTTGTTTTCTGCCCGTTGGTGGATAAGTCCTAGTTTGTAGGTTGGTTATGATATTCTGTTTTGGTGCTATAAACTAGTTGAGCACGTTTCCTATTTTCAGTTGAGTGATGCTGTTTTGGTCCTGATCACGTGCCGAGCTTTTCGGACGGCTGATACGGGGCCGAGCTTTATGATGCACATGTCTTTTTATTTGAGCAGGTGAGGCCGAGCTTATTTGCTCTTGTTTCGATTTTGTTTGATGTGACGTCAGCCTCAGATATTTGCGTGCCGAGTATTCCGGGCGACCGAAGATGTGGGAGACGTATCACTCCCCATTCCCATTTTTCACAGGGTTCTATTTCTCGTGGGAACCCCATTTCCATCTCTTAATCGTTCTGACTAATTATTAATTTCCATAGGAATAGAGTTAAAAGTATCTATTTTATACAAAAATATCAAAATTTTATACAAAAAGTCTAAATGACAAGATGGTAACTTCTTTCAAAATGACATAGTGAAAAACGCCACAGCGAGCCAGAACGCAGAGCAGTGGACGATCTGGGGAATGCGACAGCAGAAAAGAGAATGGACACGACGACAGAGTTGTGAAAAGAAACGCCACAAATACAGCGAAAGACCTATTGAGGATGATGAAACGGTGAGGGGTGACAACGTGGTGAGACGAGAGAGTGGCGAGAAAATAGCTATAGAAATGTTGGATGGAGTCTGAACGACGTTAGGGATCTATAAATTGAAAAAGGATTATGCATANCTGACGAACTCTATCTTTTTTATAGAGTTTGCCTAACCCCCGGTGAACTTCACTCCAATTTTTTTTAAAACCCATGAAACTCAAATTTTTAAGTCATTATCATCATATCCAAGAATACATGGGAGTACACAAAAATACACAGATACACGAAAATAAGCCATATTTAACAAGGATTTTTTCTCATTATAAATTTTAAAAAAATAATTATTTTCCCAAGAAAAATACGACTGTGTACTCTTGTGTAGTCTATGTACCCTGAAAACGATGATAATGATTGCTTTGTCTGTTGTGAAGCTTAGAAATTTGAGTTAGCCATTTTTTTTAGAATTTGAAGTGAAGTTCACCGAAGTTAGGCGAGTTCTATAAAAATTATAGAGTTCGGCCGAGGTACGATAAACTTGCTTTGAATAAAAAAAATCGTATTTAAAAAATTAAAGTTAAAAAATAGAATTTTAAGAAATAATAATATTTTTTATTTTATTTCAGAAAAAATTCTTTTGTTGATTATTAATTAGAACCATTAAACTAATTTAAATGAGACGAAATATTTGAAATTTTCTGCTCGTGTCAGTGCTTCCCGTTCTGCAACATATTCAGATTATGGGTCCCAACAATAATAATTTGCTTATGAATACGGGTTCCTTGTTGCAATAATTTAGCCATCTATACAGTAGCATTGCCCGAAAGATAAATCTTCAAAATGTGAGGGTCCTAACTCCTGGCACGCAGCATCAAGAGAGACCAAACACCCATTCTTCACCTTCTAGGTAGCTGTTGTGTGCTCTTCTCTTCTCCCCCAATCAATCACACAACTCCTCCATCCGAAACGCCGGCAACGCTGAGTCTGCGTTCCATTTCCACACCACTTAAGCATCCACCGGTAACTAACAAGGGCGGTCGTATGTGCTCTCTCCTTTGATCGTGAACTTCAACTGTCATCTATACGATGTCGTTTTATCGCGGATTGTCTAAGATTTCAAGAAATCTCAGAGGCAGCAGCAGCGGCATCTTCAACGTAAGTCGGTTCTGTAGTCTCCAATTTCTTGCTTCTCGTGAACACTACTTATTCATAGGATCTGCTGAAATGGTAAATGTCTTTTCTCGGCTTTTAACTTCACTTCGTGTTTGTAGTTAGGATCTAAAAGTAATTAATTCCAATTTTAATTCACTCACAAGCCACATGTAAATTTGGAATCAGTTTACAATATCATTTAATTTTTTGAATTTTCTGTTACTATTTTTAAAGGGTTGCTGTATTAAGAACAAGAGCACATGTTAGGATTAGAGTACGTGTTAA
>NC_029791.2:118467606-118483818 GCF_000816755.2 Arachis ipaensis | reverse complement strand
GCTAGATTAGCACTCTAATTGCATAATTAATATCTTCAATTTTTTTATGAAAACCTATATATTAAATGAATAAATAAAAGAATTGAAAGAAATTAACTCACAAATCACAAAAATGGAGTGATAAGGTGATGGAGGGAAGGAGAAGCTTATTATTGCTGCTGTGATTGATGACGCCTATGATGGAAGCTTGAGAACTAGGAGAATGGAGTGATGGCATTGCTGGCTTGTGCGAGAAATAAATCACAGTGGTTCGATCAGGCTATTAATTTACTAATTTATTAATTTAACCGATGAGTTATTGGTTGAACGGTTAGATTCGGACTTATGTAAATAAAAGTATAAAATAAATAAAATTTTAAAATTAAAATTTAAAATATATATTATATTGTATCTCTTATACATCGAAAAAAATGGCTTATACCTCGGTCATATCAAAATCAAATCAAACTATCTAACATAACAAAATCCTATTGCACTAAATCTCTCCCCCAAATATCACTGACGTCGGCCACAAAGATCTCGGTACCAACCAAGGAATAATTCAACATTGCACGAACTATAAATCAAGTTGAGGGTCGACGATACAGGGCAGATCATGAAACAACTCACTGACTTGAGCGTTGGAGTCCTTTTTGCAAGTACCACGCTCGGATTCAAGTTCGCAAGGGTGCTACGCTTTCGGACCAAGACATCGTCGTGACGGAAAGAACAAAGCCAAGATATATCTTGGAGAAGAGTATCCTTGCCAGAATATTTGGCACCTACCGTAGACCCCCGCCTCGCTTTTAGTTTCGATCTAACGCTATTATAGTCGAGTTGTGCTTTTTTTTCTTTTCAGAAAACCAAAGCATGACGGATCACTTAGTAACTCCTCAGGCCAATCCAACTAATGCCAAACTCTTGGCTGCTAATGCTGCTTTAAAGGCGAAAAACCAACGAATGGATGAATTGTTAGCAACAATGCAGAACAATGGCGAAGAGAAGAATGACAATAAGAAGGCGAATGCCGACCTCCACGAGGAACGTCAGTCAGAATCAAATGCGAAGACAGAGGAGACACCTCCTAAAGCAGAAAGACGACGAACAAATCCCTTCTCAGAAGAAATAATGAATTTTAAAATGCCTAAAAATTTTACACTTCCAATGACCTTAATGCTATACAACGGGATCTGAGACCCTAAAGTTCATGTCACAAAATTCGAATCCATGATGTTTCTCAATAGTGACTCCGATCCCATCTTGTGCCGATCTTTTCTAACTTTCTTAGATGGAACTGCTTTATTATGGTTTTCTAACTTACCTGCAGGTTCGATATCAAGCTTCGAAGATTTCGCCAAACTGTTTATAAACCACTTCGCAGCGTCCAAAATCTATGTGTGAGACTCAGAATACTTCAGTACAATCAAGCAAGGACAACATGAAAGTTTGTAAGATTACATGACGCGCTTCACAACAGCAGCCATGGAAATCCTATACCTCAACCCAAAAGTATAACTGCACACGATAAAAAGTGGCCTCCGACCTAGGAAATTCTAGGAAGCAATAGCCATTGTAAAACCGAAGACATTGGAGGAATTCAGAGACAAAGCAACCGGGCAAATTGAAATTGAAGAATTACGTGAAGCTCGGAGAAACAAAAGACCGTTATCTTGGAAGGAGGAGAAAAAACCTACCAGATCTCAAAGCAAGGATTCCAAAAAGCCTTTCAAATTAACACCAAAGTTTGACTCATACACCAAGTTCAACACCAAAAGAGAGGACATCATCAAAGAAATACTACATAACAAACTAATTAAACCACCAACCAGAGCAGGGATATATCAGGACCAGAAGTATGTAGACAGAAGCAAGCATTGCGCATTTCACCAGAAGTACGGCCACACCATTGACGAATGCGTAGTAACCAAAGACTTATTGGAGAGGCTAGCAAGACAAGGCCTACTGGATAAATATGTGACTTCTAGAGTCCAGAAAGAAACAAGGGACACTAATAGACCAAGCTATAGCTCTGACCACAAAGAAAAAGGAACCTGGTATGGACCAGTCGAAACTCCTGCATCTAAAGGAATAATAAACTACATTTCAGGTGGCTTCGTAGGAGGAGGAGCAACCAGTACAGTTAGGAAAAGGAGTTACAGAACCATGATGACAATGGAAAGGTCTCCGCAAAGGACTCAAACTTCGGCAACAACTTCCCAGATCACTTTCGACGCATCTGACCTCACGTCACAATGCCCAAATCTGGACGATCCAGTGGTAATCTCAATACAAATGGGAAAGCTAATAGTAAAAAAGGTTCTGCTTGATCTAGGAAGTAGTGCCAATGTCTTATTCTATTCCATCGTATCAGGTTATGTATGGTTGAGAACAACACTAGGGGAGTCTCCGAACTCAAAAACCCTAGATATTCAATTTTTGGTAATTGATTGTCCAAGTCCCTATAATGTTATTTTGGGGCATCCATCCCTTAAATCCTTTGGAGCCATTATCTCTATAGTTCACCTTTGTGTTAAATTTTCTGTGCAGGATAATATAATAGCAACAATCCATGAATATCACAAAGAGGCTAGACAATGCTACAACGCGGGTTTGAAAGTCACCCCAAAGGAGACTATCACAAGAGTTCATTCTGTTTATAACTCGGAAAACATTCCAACATTGGCGAGCTAGATCCAAGAAATAGCAACAGTCGTCCTGCCCCAATGGATGACCTAGAGCAGGTACAACTTGGGAAAGCTGACCAATTTACTAACATTGGCTTTGTTTCCACTACAGGTACAAAACAGAATCTGATTGACACATTAAAGTCCAACTCCGACTTGTTCGCATGGACACCTTCTGACATGCCAGGAATCGATCCGAACTTTATATACCACAAGCTAGCAGTCAATCCTAACGCCCGACCTATAACACAAAAGAAGCAAAATCCAGGCACAGAAAGAAGAAACGCAACAACTGTAGAAACACATAAGTTACTTAATGCAGGCTTCTTCCGAGAAATTCGCTTCTCATCATGGTTAGCGAATGTGGTAATGGTTAAGAAGAGCTCGAGAAAATGGCGCATGTGCGTGGACTTTACAGGTCTGAATAAAGCCTGCCCGAAGGACTCTTATCCATTGTCGAACATTGATAGACTGGTAGACGACACCTCAGGATATCAAGTGCTAAGTTTCATGGACGACTATTCCGGTTACAATCAAATACAAATTCTCCCTGATGACGAAGATAAAACAACATTTGTAACCGACCAAGGTAACTTGTGTTACAAAGTCATTCCTTTCGGACTGAAAAATGCTGGAGCAACCTATCAGAGACTAATGGACATGGTCTTCAAAGATCAAATAGGACGAAACATTGAAATATATATCGACGACATGGTGGTCAAATCAATCTCGGAACAACAACATGAAGCTGACCTTAATGAAATTTTTCAATAGCTCATAAAATACAACATGAAACTAAAGAAGCCACACCAGGTAAACAACTTTCTGTATTTCTTTCAATTTCAACTAACACGGTCAGTTTTGTGCTTGTAATAGAAACAGGGAAAGAACAACATCCAGTATATTTTGTGAGTAAAGTCCTACAAAATGCCGAAACAAGATACCTGACGATAGAGAAATTAGCATTTGGCCTGGTCATCATAGCTCAGCGTCTGCGACACTATTTTTAGACACATCAGATAATAGTTTGGACTGGCCATCCCCTGTGAAAAATATTATCAAAACTAGACTTAGCAGGTCGACTTACGAAATGGGTGATAGAGCTCTCTGAATTTGACATCTCCTACCAATCACGAGAATCTCCTAAAGCCCAAGTATTGGCCGACTTTATCTTGAAATTTACAAACACAGAAGAAATGGTCAAGACATGGCAATTGTATGTAGATGGAGCATCAAATGAAAGCGAATGTGGAGCGGGAATCCTACTAAAAGACAACACCGGTATACAAGTAGTCAATCAAATTTCTCTTTCAAGCCACTAATAACCCAGTCGAATATGAGGCACTCTTAGCAGCCTCAGGTTAGCAGAGGAAATAGAAGTTAAAAATCTAAAGGTATATTGTAATTCCTTCCTCGTAGTACAACAGGTAACTGGTCATTTTCAGGTACAAGATCCACTCTTAGAAAAGTATTTAACTTCGGCAAACAATATGATACAACACTTTTAAAATTTTGAAATATCACATATGCCTAGAGAACAAAACTGTAGAGCCGATATTTTATCTAAACTAGATACATACAAGGTAACTGATTCATCAGATAAATTATATCACCTCACACTAACAGAACCAAGTTTAGATATCAAATCTATTTTAAGCATATCACAGGAAGAATATTGACGGAACCCGTTCATTCGCTATTTAAGAACTGGGGCAATACCAGAGAAAGAAAATCCGAGGTCATTTAGACATAAAGCAAGCCATTACACCATGATAGGAGCCGATCTATACAAAAGGGGCATCTCTAGGTCGTTACTAAATTGTCTCGGCCGAGAAGATGCAGCGAATGCCATTGTCGAAGTTCATGATGGTATCTATGGACACCACACTGGAAGCAGAAGCTTGGCCACAAAAATTCTAAGAGTAAGATACTACTGGCCGAGAAGACTGCAGAAACAAGGTACAAAAGTGTGATGCCTGCCAGAAATGCGCACTACTCACTCATAGCCTGGCCGAACTATTACACACTTTGGACGTTAGTTGGCCTTTTCATAAATGGGAGATGGATATACTCGGCCCATTCCCAATAGCACCAGGATAGGTAAATACTTATTAGTTGCAATTGATTAATTCATAAAGTGGATAGAAGCACAACCACTTGCTAAAATAACCTCAGACAAGGTACAAATGTTCGTTTGAAAATTTAATATATATGTAGATATAGTTTGCCTATGGAAATTATTTCTGACAATGGTTGGCAATTCACTGATAAAAAAATAGCTTCGTTTTTAACTAACTTTCATGTCAAACATCATTTTTTCTCTGTCGATCACCCCAAAGTAACGGGCTCACAGAGGCCGCAAACAAAGTCATTTTGTAGGCCTTAAAGAAAAAGCTAACAAATGCTAAGAGGTGCTGGGCCGAACTCATACCAGAAATATTGTGGAGTTATAACACGACACTGCAATCCACAACGAAAGAAAACCCGTTTCGATTAGTATATGGCACGGACTGTATGATTCTTATTAAAGTAGGTTAAGGGTCAACTCGGACCAAGTACTTTGACGAAAACGCCAACATGGAAGCCAGATCAGCCGAGCTTGATACAATAAGCGAAGAACAATGCCTGCTCAGACAAAGATCTATACAAACAGCCATGAAAAAGCAGTATAACAAGAAAGTTTGACTGAGAACTCTAAAGGAAGGAGACCTGGTGCTAAGACAAATAGAAGAAGTCCGGAAACCCCTAGGACATGGAAAATTAGCTGCTAATTAAGAAGACCCCTTCCGAATTTCCAAAGTCATTGGAAAAGGGGTGTATTGTTTGGAAACACTCTAAGGAACAACCCTCCCCAACACTTGGAACATCTCATCTCTGAAGATCTACTATAGTTAATCTATTCTTGTAAAAAAAGTGGCGTGGGCAGGTACTCTTTTCCCTGATCACGAGATTTTATCCCTAAGGAGGGTTTTACTCGGACAGGTTTTAATGAGGCCGACCACCCCACACCTTTCAAAAGCTGAGAGGTACTTTTCACATACAAATAAATCTATTTCTTTTTCTCTCTCTGTTTATTGCAACAAACTATACTTTTTCAGTCAGTAATAGCGAACCAACAAATCAAGAGTTGGAAACAACATTCATATATATGCAATAAACATCCCAAATATTCATAACAGTCAAAGCCGACATCATACGTCGGATAAAGTATTCCAAAAACAAAACCGATTCAAAGATCGGTATCCAAACTACAATACCAAAACAAAGAAAGTCATGTTTTTCAAATTACAAATATTAACTTCTTCAACAGGGGGGACATTCTCATCATGAACCTTGCCCGCCTCGACGTCTACGAGTTGTCCATTAATCACGATCTTTGTCACATCAAGCCTTCCGACATCAAAATCAGGAGAAAACACAATCACCTGATTGACAGCACGATCGAAACCAGTGGCAAACATCTCCAACCCCTCATCTTCAAGTTTATGAATGCGAGCGATCAACTCGCCCTTGACTTTATCACTATCTTTCATTTGACTCTGCAATAAATGGATTTGATCTTGGAGTTGTGAAATCTCCTCCTCTCTTTCCTTCATCTTAGAAGTAGCATCTATAATTACATTCTTTTGCTCTTTAACAGAACATTCAAGGCTGGCGACCTTATCAACAGCCACTTGCTGCTTTGCACCCAAGAGCTCGATAACACGACCAACACACAATAAACGAGATGCAATGATCTACAAACAGAAACCAAACGACGGTCACAAAAATGTATTCGTGAAGACAAACAATAACAAAGAAAAGAAAATAATACGAAAACCTAAACAAATTTCCCCAACACTTTCACACTAGTACGATGGGTCAAGCTCATATCTCCGGGGTACTAGGACATGATGGAAGGTTACCGTCGGTTTAGAATTTTTTCTCGGTAAAAGAAATCACTTCGTTGCAAGTATAGTTCCAAACTGACAAACAACCTTCAATCAAAGTTTAATTTTGGTCGTCACAAGTTCAACCTAATAAAAATAACCGAGAGTATTGCCCCCGGGTCGTTCTCCCTAGGAATTACAATTGAATGCTCAATTATTGGTTAAGAGTTTCACGGGATGGGTTGATAAAACAAGAAATTAAAAATGCAAGAATTTAAATGACAAGAAAGTAAATCAAACAACTAAAGATAACAAATAATAAAGAGGCATTCATGGCAAGGGTGAGAATCTAGGTTTTCTATCCTAGTCATTAATCATAACACAATAATCACCAAGAGATAATCCTATTTCGTTATCTCCAATATCGGGAGAAAATCAAATAAGACTAGTTAATCTCAATCCATAAGTCCAATCAACTTACTAATTAAATTAGCAAAAGATTAGCGTCAATGAAAACAATATTAACTAGCAACTCTAGATCACCAACATAAGTTGGGTATTAATGACTCAAGAGCACCTAATTTCTCTTTCCAAGCCAAGAATGCACAAAATCTACTCTAAACCTAAGCCAAGCATTTTGTCAAACACTTGGTGTGCATAAAAGTAAAAGCATATTAAATTGTAAAAATAATAAAATCTAAAACTACCCAATGCAAGAAAATAACAACAATAACTCAAACAAGCATTAAAAGAACATAAAACATAAAATTACATTAAAAGAAATTGAAATTAACAAGAGTGTTCATAAACTAAAAAAAGACATAAAAGAGAAATTAACAATGTAAACTAAGAGAACAAAGATGTAAGAATAAGAAATTGCAAAAAAAAACTAATTGAAAATAAGAATTAAACCCTAAATCTAAGATGAAATCAAACTAAGAACCCTAATTTCTAGAGAGAAGAGGGGACTTCTCTCTTTAGAACTAACGTAAAGCATGATTCCTATACTATCTAATTGCTCTCCTCTTGATCCATCTTGAATTCAGCCTCTAATAGCTTTAGAAATAAGTTGGATTTGGGCCTGGATGGCTCAGAAATCGCCCCCAACGTATTGCCTTTAAGTTGGTCACGTGCCGCTTGTCACGCGTACGCGTCGCCTGGCAAATTTCCTCCCCACGTATACGCATGGGCCACGCATACGCGTCGCTTGGTAGATGTTCTCCCCATGCGTACGCAAGGGCCACGTATACGCGTTGCCCTGAATTCTGCAAATCCTCATTTCTTCATGAATTCTCCACTTTGCATGCTTTTCTCTTCACTTCTTCCTTCCAATCCTTGCCTTAAAAACCTAAAATCACTCAACAAATATATCAAGGCATCGAATGAAATTAAAGTGAATTAAAATTATCAATTGAAAGGCCTAAAAAGCATGTTTTAACTCCTAAGTACAAATTAGGGAGAATTACAAAACTATGCTATTTTAGTGAATAAATATGGGAAAATTTGATAAAATCTACTAAATTCAACACAAGATAAACCCTAAAAATGGGATTTATCAACCTCCCCACACTTAAACCAAGCATGTCCTCATGCTAAATTCAAGAAAGAGACAAAGGATATCAATATTTATTCAAAACAAGTAAACTATCTATATGCAACCTATCTACATGCATGCAACTACTTGGTCAAAATAAATCAACTTCCAAGAATACATATATAAACACAAGGGCTAAAGCAATCACAATCAAATCAAATCCACAATTGAATTGAGTTATTGAAAAGAATTTAACAACTTGCAAGATAAAAAAATAATAACCGGTGGAAACATAGAATTTGAGCAATTGAACCCCTCACCAAATGTGTATCCGCTCTAGTCGCTCAAGTGTATAGAGTTGATTCACTCAATTCTCCTCTAATCATGATTTCCAAGATTTGTTTTTTATCTGACAATCAACAATTATTCAATGCATGCATACAAATATCATGAGGACTTTCCACTGGTTGTAATGGGGCTAGGATAGGGCTAAGGATATATATGGTCAAGTGAGCTTGAAATTTGAATCTTTGATTAACCTAAGCTCTCACCAAACACATATAACAACCTATACAATTCTAATACAATACCTAGCTACCCATACTTCACTTTTTCACACACTCATACATTCTTTCCAATTTACATCCCATATGTATTGATTATTATTGAACTTCACCTTGGGGCATTTTGTTCCCTTTTTATTACTTTCTTTTTCTTTTTTTTTCTATTTTTTATAGATATTTTTTCCTTTTATTATATATTTTTTCTTTTCAAACTAAAATATATACAAGAGCATCAATGCATATGGTTTAAACATTTAATGCATGAGTATGTACCTAATTCCAAAGATCTTCAACAAAAATATAAAAATATACTTTTATCTCAGCCAATGTTTTCCAAATTTCTCACACTTGGATGATAAACACTTTTACTAGCTTAAGCTAATCAAAGATCCAAATTAGAGGAGATTTATTGTTTTTTACTTAAGGGTAGTGATCTGCTAAAATTAAGAACAAAAGGGGATTAAAATAGGCTTAAAGTTGGTTAATAATGGTAGACAAAAGGGTAAGGCCATTTGGGTAAGTGAGCTTCAATGAAATAAAGGCCTCAATCATATAAATGCATTCATACACAAACAATGGACATAAAGAATCAAACAAATCAAAGATTGCAATTATAGAAAGAGAATAACACACACAAGAATGAAAATAGTGGTTATATGATGCAACCACACATTTAGGCTCAAAATCTCATATGATTGTGTGTTCTTAGCTCAAAAACATGTTCCACAATATATAAATCAATCAAGTTTAATGAATTTTTTTTCAACTCAATTGGGGAGCCATATAGATAAATTTCTTGGACAATTTCATTATTTTGAATAAGATTATTATTATATATATGCAAACTAAGAAAATGCAACTAAAAGTTCTAAAAGACCTAGATAATAAAAGAAAAATAAAATGTGAAAGTGTTAGGATTAGAAATTTGTTACCCAAAAATGGCTGATCGGTCGGACGACCTCCCCACACTTAAAAATTTGCACCGTCTTCGGTGCATTCAAAGATGAGCAAGGGGATATGGCGACTTTTTGGATTGCCACCTTCAACTGGTGGATCAACCGGTGCTGCGTGTTCTTTCTTCCGCTTCTGTTTTTGCTTATGGTGAATCATCCTGAACGATAGGAAATAGGATATAATAAGACAAGCAAATGCACAAGTAAGGAAGCATAGATTGTTGGAATGAGGTAAGAATCACTAAAATGAAGTGAGTCAATCAATTTGTGACATGAATGAAACAAGTGTGTGAGTTCTAAGTTGCACGCGGTTTAGAACACATATACACTAGCATAAAAAGCTATGTCACAATTACACAAAAGAAGTATGCACTTCACTCATTCTAGTGTACTTGAAATACTTCAAAGAAAACTTGTAGGTTAAGATAAATAAACAAGCAATAAAGAAGCTTGAAAGCACTCAAGCAAATAATCAAGCAATTGTGAAATGGATAATGATTGGACATTGATTGATGTGCAAGGAAACTCAATGAACAAAATGGTATATAAAACTTACACATCAATCAATGATACACTTTGAATTTTATTTGCAATACCTAATTGACATAAAAGTGAAAGACATGGGTACTATAGAACTTAGGAAAAAGAAGATAGAAATTAAAATCAATCACATAGCAAGCATGGTCCACAAAGCTCAAAAATATGTCACTAGTTAAGCTTATGATCTATCACAATTCTAAAATCTCAATGCATGAACTAGGTGACGTAAATAAAAATCAGTCATAGCAAGCATCACCTAACAAAAAATGCATCGAAGAAAAGTAAATTGCCTAATGATAGATAATGAAATCAAATCACATGCTGGCCAAAACATGCAATTCAAAAGATTTAAAATGTTTTGAAGTCAAAGTCACATGTACTTGGTATTCAAAAACATTAAGTATGAAGAATTCAAAACCAAGCAACAATTTATAATCTCAATAAAAAAATCCAACAATGAATAATTTCAGCATCAAGAAACAACAGATCAAATCAATAATCCAACACTTATCCACTAAAACGGAAAATTAAATAGAAAATTAAACTAACTAATTAACTAACTAAATAACTAACCAACTAACTCATTAACTAAAGAATATTATGGTCAATGGTGGTGGTAAATGATGGTTGAAGGATGGAAAGAAAAGAAGAGAAGAGAGAAGAAGGAAAGAAATGGAAAGAAGAAAAGAAAAGAAGTATGTGAGACAGGGGTGCCCACGCGTACGCGTGGATGACGCGTAAGCATGGGGTGGAAGAAATGGATGCAACGCGTACACGTCGGTGACGCGTAGGCATGGAATGGGGAAATAGGATGCGATGCGTACGCGTGGATCATGCGTACGCGTGGGACGAAATCGTGCTAAACGCACAGTGTCCGCACCCTTCCCGCACAACTCTCTGTTTGGCACCCATGCAGCAGTACCCTCCCTGTATCATTCTCGCATGGTGGATTTTCGGGAGTGACGCGTACGTCTGGATGACGCGTACGCATGGGTGGTTGGAATCTGGGGTCACGCGTACGCCTGGGTGACGCGTACGCGTGGATTGGTGCCCTGTTTTTTTAATTTTTTTTTTCATGTTAGCACCAAACCAAGCATTCCAAATATCCAAACAGTCATCTAAATACCACCAAACTTTATTAAACATGCTAAATTACCAAATAAACTCAACAAACTACACTAAACATGAAATTAAACTAATTTACCAATATTTACAAAAGAGAAAAATGAAAAGAGTTTACCATGGTGGGGTGTCTCCTACCTAACACTTTTATTTAAAGTCCTTAAGTTGGACATTTTGAAAAGCTCTCATCAAGATAGCTTGTGCTTGAAGTCATCCTTGAACTTCCACCAATGCTTGGACTTCTATTGATTGTCAGAATTTCCAACCAAATGCACCAAACCTTGGTGAAGTTCTACACAAGTCATGAGCTCCCAAAATTGATCCTTATCATATATGTCGGGATCCCAAACTTTGTTCTTACACCCATCTTCAAGTTAGTTCTTGTGATTCTATCCGGGTGATAAGTAAGCAGAATTCTCATTTGAACACCAAGACATCCTCCTAGACCCAATCAATGGAGAACTATACCTTGAACTTTCAATCATAATGAACCTTGATTTACAATTCTAACCACTAATCATCTCTCTTCTACTCTTCAACACACAAAGCATCCTAAGTTGACCATTCGTTTCTAGTAAACCATATTCAAGCGGCATAAGAAAGCTAAGAGAGATGAATTTTACCCACTTGAATGATGTAATGGATGATGGTGACCTAGGGAGAGATGCTTCCAACGGTCTTGACAAGGCAGTTTCCACTCCCGTTCGTCCTCTTTGAAGGGTTTCCATTACTTGACAAGATTCTTCAAGCTCTACCTCTTGCCAAGCTTCTTCAAGTTCAATTACTTCCTCACCGATGTCTTCTAGCTCTTCCCCATCACTTAAGTCATAAGTCGGAGGTTGAGTGAAATCTACCTCAACATCAAATCCAAGTTCAATGGGGAAGGAGTCATCAATCTCAAAAGGATCATATGTTGATGCGGAATCATCATAAATAGGAAGGTTTGTTGCTTGTACCATTTCTTCCAATCCTTCATTCACAATATGCCTTGGAGGTTGTGCACTAGCCTCCTCAACATCAATTTCAAACTCCATGGAAGAAGGCTCTACAACCTTAGATTCCTCTTTGCATTCAACATCTCCTAAATCTTCAACCACTTCTTCCGGTTCAATTATCTTAACTTCCTCCTCTTGTTGCAATTCTTACGTTAACTCATTCTCTTCTCCTTGAAGCTCCAAGTCCTTCTCCTCCCTATGCTCTTTGGTTGGTCCTCCACATTCGTCAATGGGAGTGTCTTGATTGAATGAGCTTAGGTAGGAGGCTATGTGGTTAACCGCTTCAGTCATGGTAGCCACCATGGTTCCCAACTTCTCTAGCTCTTTTTGATCCTCCTCTTCTTGCTTTTGAAGGCGAGAATGGAGATCTTTTTATCCTTGCATGAAGAGTTAGAAAGTTTCATCAAATGAAGGTGGTGATGGAAGAGATGATTCATTATTTTGGAGAAAGATGTCATAGTTGGAAGGTGGTTCATATTGGTGAGAGTCTTGAGGTGTTGTATATAGAATTGGTGGCTCTTGGGAGTATTGGTGTTGGAATGGTGGTGGTTCTAGGTATAGTTCATATGGCTCATATGGTGGATGGTATGGTGGGTATGAGTTAGGATCATATGGAGGTGTTTGGTGGTATGGAGCTTGTGAGTGTGGTGGTTGAGGACTATATTGAGGAGGGGGTTCATAGGTATATGGTGGTGGTTGTTGATAATCACAAGGAGGTCCACCATAACCATTGTCTTGGTATGAATTATAGAATGACTCTTGCTCATAGTAGATTTAGGAAGGTTGTTGCCAAGAAGATTGATCAAATCTTTGAGGCTCCTCCCATCTTCGATTGTTCCATCGTTGAAGCATGTTGTCATTGTAATTCTCATCTCCTACAACATAGTTAGAACCAAACTCATAGCCAAAGTGATAAGAATTCATAGTGACAAGAGAAAATAAAAACAAAAGCTAACAAGAAATGATGAAAATAAACTCCTAAAACTAGCAACAACTAACAAAAAAGCAAAAAGCAAATATATTCACAATATTCACATATATACAATAACTAATAACAAGCACACATTGCAATTCCCCGACAACAGCGCAAAAAACTTGATGGAAGGTTACCGTCGGTTTAGAATTTCTTCTCGGTAAAAGAAATTACTTCGTTGCAAGTATAGTTCCAAACCAACAAATAACCTTCAATCAAAGTTTAATTTTGGTTGTCACAAGTTCAACCCAATAAAAATAACCAAGAGTATTGCTCCCAGGTCATTCTCCCTAGGAATTACAATCGAATGCTCAATTATTGGTTATGAGTTTCACGGGGTGGGTTGATAAAACAAGAAATTAAAAATGCAAGAATTTAAATGACAAGAAAGTAAATCAAACAACTAAAGATAACAAATAATAAAGAGGCATTCTTGGCAAGGATGAGAATCTAGGTTTTCTATCCTAGTCATTAATCATAACACAATAATCACCAAGCGATAATCCTATTTTGTTATCTCTAACATCGGAAGAAAAAAATAAGACTAGTTAATCTCAATCTATAAGTCCTAATCAACTTACTAATTAAATTAGCCAAAGATTAGCATCAATGAAAATAATATTAACTAACAACTCTAGATCACCAACATAAGTTGGGTATTAATGACTCAAGAGCACCTAATTTCTCTTTCCAAGCCATGAATGCACAAAATCTACTCTAAACCTAAGCCAAACATTTTGTCAAACACTTGGTGTGCATAAAAGTAAAAGCATATTAAATTGTAAAAATAATAAAATCTAAAACTACCCAATGCAAGAAAATAACAACAATAACTCAAACAATCATTAAAAGAACATAAAATATAAAATTGCATTAAAAAAAATTGAAATTAACAAGAGTGTTCATAAACTAAAAAGAGGCATAAAAGAAAAATTAACAATGTAACTAAGAGAACAAAGATGTAGGAACAAGAAATTGCAAGAAAAATTAATTGAAAACAAGAATTAAACCCTAAATCTAAGATGAAATCAAATTAAGAACCCTAATTTCTAGAGAGAAGAAGGATAAGAGGGAGCTTCTTTCTCTAGAACTAACCTAAAGCATGATTCCTACACTATCTAATTGCTCTCCCTTTGATCCATCTTGAATTCAGCCTCTAATAGCTTCAGAAATGAGTTGGATTTGGACTTGGATGGCTCAGAAATCGCCCCCAGCGTATTGCCTTTTAGTTGGTCACATGCCGCTTGTCACGCGTACGCGTGGGTCACGCGTACGCGTCGCCTGGCAGATTTCCTCCCCACGTATACGCATGGGCCACATATACGAGTCGCCTGGTAAATGTTCTCCCCACGCGTACGCAAGGGCCACGTATACGCGTCGCCCTGAATTCTTCAAATCCTCATTTCTTCATAAATTCTCCACTTTGCATGCTTTTCTCTTCACTTCTTCCTTCCAATTCTTCCCTTAAAAACCTAAACTCACTCAACAAACATATCAAGGCATCGAATATAATTAAAGTGAATTAAAATTAGCAATTTAAAGGCCTAAAAAACATGTTTTAACTCTTAAACACAAATTAGGGAGAATTACAAAACCATGCTATTTTAGTGAATAAATGTGAGAAAAGTTGATAAAATCCACTAAATTCTACACAAGATAAATCCTAAAAATGGGGTTTATCAGGACACCTGATCAGCAAGCTCAGAAAAAAGAAACTTATCACTCCAAACAAATTGAGGATTCACACCATCTATGAATCCATGAAGCTTCCTCTGCCTCTCATAAGTCGGCTTACCTCCGACATCATAATTCCCCTCAGACAAAAACTCAAGAGACTTCTCGGAATCCATTTTCCTCCTTTTGGGAGAAGAAGGAACCTGAGCAGTAGAGAAAGCGGCATCTCCCCTCCACCTCCCTCACAATGCCCGATCTGCTCACACCCTTCTCGCCTTTTCTCTTCAAATAAGATTGAAGACGAGAAGTGTTCAAATTTGGCACACGTCCACCTACGAAACAACAAAATATCAGTAGTCGAAACAATACAGATAAAAACCTAAAAACCACATGCATTACCTATATAAGCCTTTAACCCTTGTTTGTCATTTTCTCTATCAAATCTTAACAACTCCGGAATAGATAGGCACTCACCCTCAGCAAAACATTCTATTACATAATCCAAAAATATATTTTCCTCCTCACTCCTCTCTACGGCTTCCAAAATCTGCAATGGTTCCAGGCACCAATACAATGGAAACCTCTCTATCAACTTGTTATCTAAATAAAATGGGTATTCAGTCTCCAAAGACCGAACCTTAACAAACATCAATTTGAAATTTTTAAAATAAAATTTGTACAGCAAGAAGAGAGAACGACCAAGGAAATTACTAAGAATAACCCACAGACCCTTTCGAACCCTCTTAGACTGAAACAATGAAAAAAAGATGTTCGGAGAAACAGGAAAATTCAAAAAGTCCATTAGACACTCAAACGCTCGAAGGAACGCCCAAGAATTGGGATGCAACTGCGATGGAGCGCAATTAAGCTGGGTCAAAACCTTACACTGAAAGTCAGTAAAAGAAAACTTCAGATAAAGCTCAGTATAACACGGGGTATACATATAGAAGTAAATATCTCGCACTGATGTCGGCCACGAAGATCTCGGTACCAACCAAGGAATAATTCAACCTTGCACGAACTATAAATCAAGTTGAGGGCCGACGATACAGGGCAGATCATGAAACAACCCACTGAAACACCTCATTGATTACTCACTTTATTCAAGTAACCTCCCACTGACTTGAGCGTCGGAGTCCTTTTTGCAGGTACCACGCTCGGGTTCAAGTTCACAAGGGTGCTACGCTTTCGGACCGAGACGTCATCGTGACAGAAAAAATAAAGCCGAGCTATATCTCGGAGAAGAGTATCCTTGCCAGAACATATACATTCACTAATATTTTAATATGTAAATATTTAAAATATTTAATATTTATTTTAGTAATG
>NC_029791.2:118449752-118467591 GCF_000816755.2 Arachis ipaensis | reverse complement strand
GTTGTACTAGTTTTTAATATATAATATTATAAACACATAATGTAGTAAAAAGATAATTGAGTAAAGAGACATTTTAATAAGGCTCAAATGAATTTGATGAATAGAAAACAGTGATTCACACATATTTTGTTCGGTTCAAATGAATTTGATTATTTTTTTTTTATTTTAAACGGTCGAAATATCAAACCAAATTAGATAGAAGTCTAATTCACTGATTTTTTTTTGTTAAACTGTTCGATCCGGTTCGATTTTTATAAGTATACTAGCTTTTTTTAATTTTTTTTGTGGATGGGATTTTATATTTTTAATTTTCTATGGGTTAGAGTTACATCATGTCATGGGCTTCGGTGTTTGGTTGGCCCATGGTACGCCATGGTTTTATTTTTGGGGGCATTGTTTCGAAAAAACATTTACAAGTAAAATTAATCAAGTTGGGTTGGGGTTGTGGTTAATTCTCTAGTTTATTGGTCAGCAATTTATAGCAATTTATTGGCCAGCGACAAATCGAGCTCAGTATCACAGCAGATTAGTCCTCGGCATGCCAAGTTACATGATACTGTGAAAAAAAACTTTACAAGTAAAATTAATCAACGTAGCTAGTCGTCTTAGTGAGTTCAGTGACGGTGTTGTTGTAGAACCAGAGTTTCGTTTAGGGAGGGAGTGGGGAGAGGGGGAACAGTTTTTGTTCTTTTTTGAGAAAAATCCAAATCAGCCCCTGACAATTACCTCGAAAGACAACGAGGCCCCTGACAAAAAAAAAACCCCAATTCGGTCCCTGACAAAAAAAATAAACCCAATTCGGCCCCTGACAATTACTTCGAAAGGACAACGAGGCCCCTGTGCCAAAAAAAATCAATGTTATTTTTTTTGGTACAGGGGCTAATCAGTCCCAAAAAAAATTATCAGGGGCCGGATTGGTGTTTTTTTTTCTTGGGGGTCTCGTTGTCCTTTCGAGATAATTGTCAGGGGTCGGATGGGGTATTCACTCATTAGTTTATAATAAACCTTTTCAAAAGTTCTGGGTTTTACAGATTCTTTCAGGAGAGGCCTACATGCCAACTATGCCAGAAATATGGTCATTCAGCCATAGATTGCTGGCAGAGGATGAATAAAGAAATTTCTAGTGGACAGTTTAAAGTACAAGCCAATCTCACCACCACGGACACACAAGCTTTATCATCCACTATTTTTTATCCAAATTGGTACCCGGACTCAGAAGTGACTCATCATATGACAGCAGATACTTCGCAATTCACAGAATGGGATAATGGATCTTTCGAGTCGGGTCTGTCCGACCTTACCATGTTCAAAAAAGCGTAGCTTCGCCTAGGTAAATTGATGCTGACTGCTAGCTACATCATCACTAGATGATTTTTGTCGGTTCTTATTTCTTCATTAATTTGAAATTGATATGAAGCGAATCATGAATAATGGTTCTTGCTACAGGGGTCAGGGGTACGTGGAGGGTTAGACCAGTGAATTATGAATTGCCAATTATGGAGATTTATTTTCATTGGTTTTACGGTTTGTGTTATTTTTAAAATATTATGACTGCGGAAGATTGATGCTATTGAAATTTGGTTGATTAGAGTAATTGGAGAAATTTACTTTACTAATGCTTCAATTGTGAGATGTAGGTCAGAAGTTTTGTTTTTACAAAGGGTTTGCCAGCATTGCATTGTAGTAGATATCAAATCCATCAAAAAAGTCACTTCATTTCTGAGGTTAGTTCATTTATGCATACTTCTAACACTGTTTTGAATCCCATTGCTTATAGGTTTAAAGGGTAAATTTTTACGTTGGTCTCTGAGATTTATGAGATTATCCAATTTGGTCTTTGATGCTTCAATTTTATTACAGTGGTCTCCCGGATTTGAACTCCGTGTACCATAGTGGTTTTTGGGCATATTTTTCCGATAATGACTCAGCTATTTTAGTGTTGTAGTTATCGTGTGCCATGTTAGAGTGTACAAAGGGCTAGCTTAGCTGGCCAGATTACAATTTGGATCCAATTTGATCCCTCCCTCTCTATTTAGTCCTAATATTCTTTGATTCTTCCTAAATCTTATGAACGTTAAATAGAGAGGGGAGATTAAATTGGATCCAAATTATAATTTCGCCAGTTAAACAAGTCGTTGCACATTCTAATGTGGCACATGATAGTCACGTAAGCACTGAAACAACTAAGTCATCATGAAAGATGCCCAAAGATCATTATAGTACCGGAGTTCAATGTGAAAGACCACTATAGTGAAATTGAAACCTTGAGGACCAAATTGGATACTACCGTAAATTTCAAAGACCATTATAGAAATTTACTCTAGGCTTAAAGCTATATCATTTCACTTTCTTTACATAAAAGTTTTTACATTGTAGAACAAAATTCGAAAAATCTGTTTGAGTTGCTACATTATTTATAAATTTCACTATTAGGATATCCATAACTTTAAATGTTATTCAGAGAAGCTTAAACTGGTTCGACTAGTACAGGTTAACTAATTCATCATACCCTTTAAGAATTTAGTTGGGAATGTCTCTTCAATCTTGCATTTCGCAATGATTTTCACACTCTTCTATTGAGACATATGCACTGATGTTACTTCTCAGGATAAATTTGATCCATTTTCCATGGTTGCTGATGAACTATCACTTGTTGCTAACAACTTGCGAGCAATGGTAGTTGCTGAGGTATTAAGTTGTTTGTAAGTTTGTTCTTTACTTTTAATGCATATGCTTGGAAGTAACAAAAAATTTCAAAACTTATTTCTGTTTAAAGTCAAGTGTAGCTCATGGTGAAATTGAATATCATGACAGGTTCCTAATCTTTCCTTAAGTGCTGAATACTTCTTCAGAGTGGGGGTTGAAGGAAAAAGATTTCGTCCAACTGTAAGAATAATTTTAGTTGTAATCTGATCTAATTTTTAATCTCTTATCCAAAAATTGTTTTCTTCTGTGTTTTATAATATTGGAATTTGGAAATATTTGGGAAACCTAAATGTTTAGACTGTTGGATGGACTAGGGCTTTTCAAACTAAAGCTCCAATTTTATGTGGAAAGTGAATGGCAGCAACATATTTTCTGTTGTCCTTGATGCTTATGGTTGATGTATGGATATCTCTACAGGTTTTATTGTTAATGTCAACAGCATTAAAACTATCAACACCCAAACCACCTCATCATTTTGACCAAGGAGGCAGTGTTGCGTCAGATCTACGCACAAGACAGCAATGCATCGCTCAAATAACTGAGATGATCCATGTGAGTCCTTTAAAAAATGTGCTATATTAAATAAGTATATTTTTTTGACAATGTTGATTCTCTTAAGAATAAATAGAACTTACATGGTAGTTGGTTATTGATCTATATTTTTTCTTTGGCTTATGATTGTATGATGGAATTCCTATGAAATATAAAACAGATAAATCTGAACTGATTAAGTTCATTAATTTGTAGTCAGAATTGGAAGAAGAAATGTCTTGTACTTAAGTTTGAACAAAGCATGGAATTGTATTTATGATCTCTGCCTGTAGGTTACAGTTGTTTTTAGGGAAAATGCATATTTTTTAGGCTGAGAGATAGATAATTTTAGGTTTAATTATTCTGTTGGTGGTATAGTTTTTTCAAATTTATAATTAAGTCTATATTTTTTTTACCTTTAACTTGGATCTTTAAACCATTTAAATTTTTTTAATTAGGGAATGCATAAACAACAACAAAAGCAACTAAGTCTTTTTTTTTCACAAGGTGGAATTGGCTACATGGATTAGATAATACCATAGTGTTTTGTTGTGAACCATATAGCAATTTACACCATTTATAAGGCTCATTTTTTTCTATATGAAAAAATTTGTGGTGTTTTAGCTGGAATGGGCATTTTTAGTGTAATTGCAAGTGGGTAGACATTGCAAGGGGAGCAGGCCCAACATGCAGGGGTGTGCTGAGTTAGCACGTAGGACGAGTATTGGACACATGGCGAGCTTGAGGCCAATGAATAGGCGCATGTTGCACACGTGGCGAGTAGAACATCCAGGCAATACGTAGGGAGCGTGTTGCACACGTGTCAAGTGTTGATTTGATCCGATTTCAACACGCGACCTGCGTGTCGGGTGCTGTGCCTATAAAAGCGAAACTTGGTACCATTTTACTTCATTGCGAGAGAGTTGTTTTAGTGTGTTATTGGTGTGATGGAGGATACTGCAAATATAATGGTGTATCACAATGGTGAGATTAACGAAATACACATGAGGGGTGAGCTTTGTGTGTAAGAATCCGTTTTTTTTTTTTTTTGTGGTTCCATGTACTATGACGTTTGCGGAGCTACAGTACGATTTCTGTCAAAGCATAAAGAGTGATATTTTAAAGAAAATAAGCAATATTCTGTACAGGAGTTTCGTTATCATATTTGACGGCTTAATATAATTTGATATTATACTGATCATTGATGAAACAAGTATTCAGTGTATGTTTCATATTTGCCAGCAAACTCGGGTGCAACAGCCAAAGATTGAGTTGTATGTTGAGTTTGAACATATAGTTGCGAATAGGATTCAACAGGACTCGGACATAGAAGATGACAGAGTTGAAGTGTATGAAGAAATGAACAGTGACAGCAAAAAGGATTTCGAAACTACTTACGTAGCCGATGACGAGGAAGAGGATGGTGATGGGGGAGGCAATGATGGAAAATGTGGTAGTTCCACCCGCAATCAGTCAACCCATGGATGTTCCACTTTTTATGCGTAGTTTGAATCTTGACGTCATGCATGCGTCAGAATTCCCCGAATATGTGAATATAGGTACGTAAGGAGTGGACAATACGTTTTTCTTAATTTATATTTTGGATGGATCGGTAAGTGACAATTTGTTTTGTTTTTTTTTTTGTAGGTATTGCTGATTCTGAGGATGAGGAGTTCAAGGTCAGAATGAAATACAATTTTAGAAAGTCAATCGTCGCGGCAATTGGGAGTTACACTATCTTTAGAGGAGTCGATTAAACTATTTATGAGTCTGAGTCATGGACGTTCTATGCAAAATGCAAGATACCGTTGGTGCGATTGGCTTATCCGAGCCAGCTTAGTACGAAAGAAAGATTGTTGGAAGATATGAAGATACAATGGGAGGCACACGTGCACCATGGGAACGATTTCACATGATCATTCCAAGTTTGAGTCAGACACGATTGCTAAGGCTATAAGGCCCTTGGTTGAAATCGACCCATCCCTGAAGGTGAAATCTATAATTGTGAAAGTCTAATCCAAGTTCAACTATACCATCAGTTATCAAAAGATTTGGTTTGTAAAGCAGAAGTCAATCAAAAAAGTTTTTGGTGGCTGAGAAAAATCTTACCAAGTTTTGTCATTTTGGTGCATGGTAATGATTTAGAAGATGTCTGGTTCACTTGTCCAAAAAGAAACACAATCCTTGTATAACAGGAGTGTAGAGGTGGACGATGTTAAGATAATTCACCAGATATTTTGAAATTTCAGTCCATGAACTAAAGCGTTCCGGCATTGTAAGCCTCTAGTTCAGGTTGATGGCACATACCTTTACAAAAAATATAAAGGTGCTATTTTGGTTACAGTTACACAAGATGGAAACTAAAGCATTGTGTTGATTTTTTTTTCATCGAGGAGGACGAGACCGCTGATTCCTGGTATTCTTTCCGTAGTAATTTACGAAGAAGTGTTAAGAGAGACGACCTTCATATAGCGAACCTATGACAACTTTACGTAACATTTGGAGGAACTACTGACAGTGGGTTCGCTGCAAAAAATCGCTATGCTTTGGTTGACTAAGAAATCATGTCTACTATGTGTCTATTCGGTCACAACCTCTTCATCAATCTGTAGGTTATATTAATGTGCCACGTCTTCGACTGTCACCGTAACCTCACTCACCGGCAATACAAATGTGTGAATTTCAAGCCTCCACTTTTTGACAAGAGCAGTTAACAACACAGCATGTCCTTTTATCTTTCCAATTCTCGAGACCTGGTAGAACCCTGTTGTTTGTAAGGCGTTATCAGCCGCTGGATGCCACATTTCCAGTGGATTAAGTTTACAAGACAGAAGGTTCTTGTTAGCCTGGTACAACCAAAATATATTTATTAATTACACAAATATTAGAATTAATAATATAGAAACTAAAATAATATCAACTTTATATTACTCTGTTAGTCCCTATAGTTTTACTGAATTTTCAATTTGGTTTCTGTACTTTTTTTCTTTTCGATTGAGTCTCTATATCATATCAAATTTTGTAATTAAGTCCTTACCGTGATAAAAACGCTGGAATTAACGGAATATTCCGTTAAGCAAAACGAATATGCTTAACAACTGACTGAATGTTCTATATAATTTAATAGAATATTCTGTTAATTTCAATGTTTTTGTTACGGTAGGAACTTAGTTACAAAATCTGATATGATATAGGGACCTAATTGATAAGAAAAAAAGTATAGGGACCGACAGAGTAATTAAACCACCAAATAAATAGTAACTAAGCAAAAATATCAAACATACATAATTAAGATGGTCTAAATAATTGATAAGAGCAATGCTATATGGATAGCAAATATTATCATTTTTAGCTAGCAATAATTTGCATCCATATTTCCAGAAGTTTTGCACACAAGAAGCATATAATTTACATCTATATTTACAAGAATTTAATTTTATATACATTAATCAATACAGTTTGCACTCATATTTTTCTGAGTTTGTACATATAAATTAGTAAAATTTATTTGTTAAAGACAGTTTAATGTTTATGCTGGCCAAAACTACTAAAAATTGCTGGTTTCCAAGAGTTCCTCAATTGATAATATGTTCTTCCAGTGTCATATAATCACGTACAATTTTTGTTAAACACACGTTTATCATTTTTTTTTTATGTATAAATCTTACTCTAAATGCACTAAACTCCCTAAACTCAACACTCTGTTTTTGCCTCACTCTCTAAGCTTTCTTTCTTACGTTCTCTCCCTATTCGTTGTTTCTTCTCTTCGGAGACAGTAGTTTGGTAAAAAGGTGAATGTATTGCAGATAAACCAAAGGAGCTTCTTGAGTAAATTTAAAGGGCAAAGTCTTTATTGCGCTGTTGTCTCCAGAGCATATTTGTCTCCTACATGTAGGAAATACAGTCAACACGTTTCCTGCATGTTGCTCGTGGCACGCCACGTGGCGAGAAGCAATGAAAAATCTCTAAAAAGCTATCAGGAATCTATGACACAGAGTAGTCAACATGCTCCCGATGGAGCACATGTCCAAAAGCAGCGACGAATCTCTAAAAAGCGAAGAAGAATTTCTGTCAACATGCCCACTGCGTGTTGCTCCGTGTGCGCCTCATTTTCAAAAGTAAATCTCTAAAAAGTAACAAGGAATCTCTATCAACACGCCCCTTACGTGTTGTTGTGTCAGGGCAACTCTGAACATCCACAATGCTACAAAATACCTCAAATAATAATATTCAACAAAAACACCACCACTTTTTTCATAGCTACTGTGTAGTTTATATTCTTGTTCAGTTTTTACCGAACAATCTTCACTCCCATATTGCAATAATTAGACAGTTGTGGATAGGGGCGGCAACGGGGCGGATAGGGGCGGNNNNCGGGTAAGGGCGGGTATTACCTAAACCCGGCCTCACCCCGCCCGGAACAAGAACTCACTCTGCTAAAAATTCACCCCGGTGCGGGGCGGGAATTACCCGCTCCGAACGAGTAAGGACAAGATGGTACCCGCGGATTCGGAGGGTATTGTCATTCCTACTTGTGGAGTGAAATCTATCCTTAAGCTTTAGTGGGAATTTTTGTTATCAAATAATCTCAAAAGATAGCACGCCTCCAATTTGTCTATCCGGCATGAATTTTTTTTTTTTTTTATTTACATCTTCATCCATTTTAGTTTAATCACTTTATGCGTTAATTGCTGTTTTTTTTATGTCTATCAAAAACTTTTCATTCAAGCCATACATGATCATTTCTCGTGGTCTTTCTATTTTCCCCTAATAAGACAATAAAATTACCTTTTGTGCACTTCTGTCTTCAAAAATAGCTGCCTCGTGCTCCCTCTATTATGAATGAGTTACTGTCACTTAAGTTTTTGGGGAAAGCACCCAGTGATATTAAATTAGTTGTTTTGTTGCAGTTTGACTCGGTGTTTTGCTTGTTTTCATGCTGAACCAAAACAACCCCCTTCCCCTCCTTCCCCCAAACAAAAAAACGTGGCTATGATATTAAGTTTATTTATTTGTTTTGGGAGGTTTTTTTTGAGGGGAGGGGGTTTTGGATTTATGCCAAACTAATGGTGTTATAATTTGCCACAGGTGGCTAGTCTTCTTCATGATGATATTCTGGATGATGCAGACACGAGACGTGGTATTGGTTCATTAAATATTGTAATGGGCAATAAGGTATATTGAGTTTCGATCATATTAGCTGCTTAGTATTTTCGATTTATTCTCAAATGTTTAATGATATTTCCACAGTTCACAGTTGATACAACTAAAATTGTTCTCTATTTTTTATAACACTAACAAAAATACCATCCATTTTTTATAATAACAAAAATATTCTTAAAATATAAAATGTGATAACAATAAATAAAAGTATTTTTTATAAATGGCAAACATTTTTTATATTTGACAAACCGCTTATGTATTTAATCTAAAATTTGTAGGAAGTTTTGGATAAATTATTTATAAAATACATACAAAAAAGTATTCAATCTCTATACTTTTTTTATTTTTAAAAGTATTCTTGGCTGTTAACCAAAAAAAAAAATCTACTTAGCATAAAATCTCAAAATTTTAAGGATAAAAATGTTTGGTTTTTCTAATCATACTTACAAAAAATTGTAGCAAAATTCCATCTCTAAAATATTTTTTAAAAATATATATTTACCCGTTGGTATTTTTGTTGTGTTTAAAATATTTTCGAGGACATTTTTAAAGTAAACAAAAATAGAAGTTTCTTTTTTTTAAAATTCAAGAGCAATTTTGGTAGTTTATCTTTATCCTTCCTTTTTATAACTTTTGATGTAGTTGGCAGTGTTGGCGGGGGATTTTTTGCTCTCTAGGGCTGTTGTTGCTTTGGCTTCTTTGCAGAACACAGAGGTAAGGCCCAAAGGCATGTGGCTGACATTTTGTATAGTAAAAGTATAAAGATGAGTGTCCGTCCATTTCCCATCTTATGTTTGCGGACGATCTTATTCTTTTTGCTGAGGCTTCCGTCAATCAACTGGAAACGGTTATGGAGCTTGTGGGATCATTCTGTGATGCTTCTGGCCATAGAATTAATCAGAACAAGAGCAACATCTATTTCTCTAAAAATGTTTTTGTTCAGACCAGACAGAATATTTCGTCTAGAAGTGGTTTTTGTGAAACGAGAGACATTAGTAGATATTGATGGCTAATATTCAAGGAGCGAGAATCAATAAGAACCATTTTGCCAATATTACTGATAAAGTTCAGTCAAAGCTTCAAGGGTGGAAAGTAATGACCCTCTATGACTGGTAGAATCACGCTTGCCCAATCGGTCATTGGCTCCATGGCATTGTATCCTATGCAGCATCTGCAATTGCCAAAGAGCATTTGTAGTAATTTGGAATGTGTGCAAAGAGCTTTCATCTGGGGGCACAATCCGGAGACTAAGAAAGCTCATCTCATAGGGTGGAACAAGATCCTTGCCCCTAAAGAGTGTGCGGGCTGGGATTTCGAGATCTTAAGCTGGTTAATGATGCTTTCATAGTGAAAAGAGGTTGGAATCTGTTGGTGGATCGTGATTTGCTTTGGGCCAGAGTGCTTTGGGGAAAATATGGTGTTAGAAACAAGAGACTGAGAGAATGATGTGAAAAGTGTATTATTGAGTTGTATCTCAGGTACAATATACAAGGGGTATTTATAGGTGCTAAATAAATCAAAGTAATAAAGACATAGAATCCTACAATTAATGTACAGATATGCTATATAAATATAGACGATGCTAATTGATCTAAATTAATTCTAATGATTCTAATTGATTCTCTAACATCCCCCCTCAAACTCAAGTGGGAGCTAAGGATACCAACTTGAGTTTGGATAACAAAATCCGGAAGCGAGTCGAGTGATGAGCTTTCGTGAAGATATCAGCAGTCTGATCCAGTGTCCCAACAGCAATGAGACGAACAATCCCAGAAGACAACATGACGAGATATACGAATACGGCGAGAGATAGGATCCCAACAACGATAACCCTTATGTTCAGAAGCATACCCAAGAAAACAACACATGCGAGCCCGAGGTTCAAGCTTATTATGTTCATGAGGCTGAAGAAGGAGAAAACAGACACAACCAAAAACACGGAGAGAACTGTAATCGGGAGAAGTACGATAAAGACGCTCAAAGGAAGTAGTGTTACCAAGAACAGAAGAAGGGAGTCTATTGATAGCATGAACAGCAGTGAGGACAGCTTCACCCCAAGCACGCTCAGGACAGGAAGAGGAAATAAGCATTGCACGGACAGAGTCAAGAATATGACGGTGTTTACGCTCAGCTCTGCCATTTTGTTGAGAGGTACCAGGACAAGAAAACTCGGACAAAGTACCCTGTTCAGCGAGAAAATGGACGACGGTGCCACAAGTGAAGAGTAGATGGAGAGGAAGCAGCACAGATATGGGTAGAGGGAACATGAAGGTTCTCGAGCTCAAATAAACGTCCAACCTTACATCCAGTCCCGATGATCTTTCCCGTCCGACGATCCTGCACACGACATCCAGAATTTGAAAAAATGACATCAAAACCAAGTTCAACAAGCTGACCGACAGAGATAAGATTAAAATTCAATTTTGGAATAAAATAAGCATCAGAAAGATGAATATTGGACTGTGAAATAACCCCGTGATGTGTAGCATGCAAGAGGGAACCATTAGCAGTGTTAACAGAAGGTGCATTTGTAGTGGGAGACAACGACGAAAAAAGATGACGCAAAGGAGACATATGATTGAAACAACCAGAATCAAAATACCATTTAGAATTACCTGGAGGGGTGGAAAGAGTAGCGGGGGTATTACCAGAGAAAGAGAGAAGTTGTCGAAGAAGGGTTTCAATATCTGATGGAGAGACAGAAGGTGGGTTGAGAGATGTGGAAGAGGAAACGAGAAAACAGAGCGCGGAATCGGAAAGAGCTCACCAAAAAACCTTAGGAAGGGTCCCACTGTCTGCCACGTCAGCAGTCACGTCAGATTCCACGTCAGCAGCCACGTCAACAAGTAATGACACGTGGCACGGGGTGATTGGAGAGGCAAGACACGTCAGCGGCTTATTGGGCGCGTGGTGGCGCGCGGGTCAGAGAATCGGGTCGGATCGGGCGCGTGGATCGGATGCGGTCCGTCTCTCGTCTGGCTGACACGTGGGCGTTGCTGAGCCGTTGATCTGGAGCGCTGATCCAACGGCGACGAATGCTTCTGGAAGAAGAACACCTGCAACCGGACAGCCTACTTCAAGTGGCGCGTGGCGGCGCGTCCGGCCGAGTCTGGCGATGATTCCGGTGGCGTTGAAAACGTTGCAACGAGTTGAAGGCGACGGTGGCGGCGGTGAGGAACCTAAACGTCAGGAAAGGGTTGAAAACGGAGCACAAAGTACTGCCCGGAGACAGACGAACGGCGAACTTCAGACGGAGGGTGGCGGCGCGTGCGGTGGTTTCCGGTGACGAGGCTGAACTCGTTGAACTCGCAACGACGAGACAAAGGCGGTGGTAAGGGCGGTGACGAACCAAAGCGTCTGAAAAGGGAGCAAAAGAGAGACCAAAGAACACTGCCGGAAGAGGAAAAAAAAAGGACTATGAACTAATTTTCATGGGAAAAACCTAAGCTCTTGATACCATGTTAGAAACAAGAGACTGAGAGAATGATGTGAAAAGTGTATTATTGAGTTGTATCTCAGGTACAATATACAAGGGGTATTTATAGGTGCTAAATAAATCAAAGTAATAAAGACATAGAATCCTACAATTAATGTACAGATATGCTATATAAATATAGACGATGCTAATTGATCTAAATTAATTCTAATGATTCTAATTGATTCTCTAACATATGGAATGGAGTGCAATCCTCTTCAGGGAATCGTGTGCAAAAATGGGGACTCGACACTTTGGAAGGATATTGTTAAATGGTGGCCTAAGATCCTTTGCAACACAGGTTTCATTGTTGGAGATGAAACTAAAATTCACTTTTGGAAAGATGAGTGGATGGAACAAGGAGTCAAGCTTGAGACTTTTGCTTCCCCTTTAGTTACTAATGAAGACTTGGAAAGAAACCTGAACTGGTATGTTAAAGATGATGGAAAGTGGAACATTCGCGAGCTGAATCATGTGCTTCCCGACAACATGATAGCCAAGCTTTCTAACTTTCTCCCGCCGAAGTCTACTGATGGTGTTGATGATCTTTTTGGAGACCCAACCCTAAAGGTGAGTTCACCATCAAACACACCTATAACCATTTGTTTGTGAATCAATTCCAAAATGACCCTGTTTGGAAAAGGATCTGGCATTGGAAAGGAATTCAAAGGGCTAAATTTTTTATGTTGCAGCTGTGCCATTCTCTTAACCATGTCCAGAGTTGCCAGGTGGAACAATGGTAGTGACCCGACCTGCTTTTGCTGCAACAATGAAGCCGAAACACCCCTCCATGCTATCAGGGATTGCCCAGAGCATCTAGTCTTTGGATGCAATTTCTAGATCTCTAGGCCACAAACCTGTTCTTTACTCTAAACTTAAAGGACTGGATAAGTATCAATTTTGAGAAGGATCTTGGGAAGAACAGTGATATGAGATGGAAAGATGTTTTCATGATCACAGCTTAGATGATTTGGAAGTATAGAAATGAATTTTGGCATAATAATGCCAACCCCCCAGTGTGGATTAAAGTAAAGTATATTAATAAGTTTTTGCTTAATATGGTTGTTGTCTGAGTGATTCAAAGGAGGACCGGTTTTACCGTACTATCAATATAGTTTGGACACCTCCGCCAGAAAATTGGTACAAATTGAATACTGATGAGGCATCTAAAGGTAATCCTGGTCCAGTTGTGCTGGTGTAATAAGGAACGAGGTTGGAGGATGGAACTATGGATTTGCTGTGAAAATGGATAAGGTTACGTTTATTGAATCCGAGATTAATGCCATTTTTCGAGGCCTGGAAATAGCTTGAAAGCTGGGGATCAAGAAGTTTATTGTTGACTCTGATTCCAAAGGTGCTATTGAGTATTGAGATTATTAGAAATCCCCCTATAAGCATCTTGCTCTAACGCGTATTATTAGATGGATATTTAATCTCCTTAGTAGTAACTGGAGCGTGGAGCTGAGACATGTCTACCGGGAAGTAGGGCTGGAAGTGAGTCGAACTAGACCAAACTCAATCTCGACTCACAAAATTTGAGCTTGGTTCACGACTTGACTCATTAACAATCGAGCTTCTTTCTTAAGCTCAAGCTCGGCTCACCGAAAGCTCACGAGCTGGTTCAAATAATAGGAACATAATCTATAATTCTATATCAATAAATTACAACTTATATATTTTAATCGAGTCAGCTCACGAGCTAATGAGCTGAGCTTATCCAAACTCAAACTCGACTCATTTAATTTATGAACTCAATATCAGGCTCAAATTTGGCTCACTAGCTCACGAGTTTAGCTTATCGAGCTATTAACGAGTCAAGTTCGAGCTGGATCATGAGCTAACTTGACTCACTTTCAGTCTTACCGGAAGCCAATCAAGTAGCTGATGGGCTAGCCAACCTCATTCTGAACTTCAGTCAACATGAAGCCTATTATGAACAACCCCCCAGCCAAATTTTCTTGCTGGTTTTAGCTGATTGTGGTGGAACCTATTTTCCTAGAGCTTGCTAGTTTTTTTTTTTTTTCGGCCTTAGGGCCTCCTTTGTACCCAAAAAAAAGTATAAAGATGAGGAAAATACACCATATATTTACCTAAGGACTGTACTTCTGCAGGTTGTATCTTTGGTGGCAAGAGCTATAGATGATCTTGTAACAGGAGAGATCATGCAAATGAGTACGACAGCAGATCAGCGGTATAGGTATGCATTGTATTTGTGACGACTGCCGACTATGCTTCTGTGGTCTCTGTACATGGGAAGTTTATATTCATTCTACATAATTTGTACCACTATATCTGAGTTACTTATTGTTTGTGTAAAAACTTCCCAATGTAATTATTAGTTAGTTAGATAGATAGTAAGTTTATTTGATTTTCTCTTGCACTACACAATTAGGGGCAAGTCTTGGAAGCGTTTGTTGGATTTTTAAGAATTGTTTATATTTTCAGTATGGAATATTATATGCAGAAGACATATTACAAGACTGCATCATTGATTTCAAATAGTTGCAAGGCAGTAGCCGTCCTAGCTGGCCAAACAGCAGAAATTGCAATGCTTGCTTTTGACTATGGAAAAAATCTGGTTTGTATACCTGGGTTTTCATTTTTAAGTATCATGTTACACTTTTAAATAACCAGTCTTTATAGAAAGAAAGATATTGCACTGAGCCTTTAAGATGTGCCCTTCAATTTATCTGGCATCGGAGCAACATTTCAGCTGATATCTTTTCATATACCAGTGCTTGTTTCATATGTGAATGTTGGTGAATTTATTTTTTCTAGACAACATAATCTGAACACCCCCCCCCCTTCTTCCTCTTTTGTAGGGGTTGGCATTTCAGTTGATAGATGATGTGCTTGATTTCACAGGCACATCGGCTTCCCTTGGAAAGGGTTTTTTGTCAGACATTCGCCATGTACTTTCAAATACTTCTGATTCTTCATTAGTCCTGAGTTTTTATCTAATATAGTTTAGGAAGAATTTCAAGTGTACTAGGTACACCAATGATTCAATAATTTTAATAGTTGATCTCAGTTTCTGCCTTTCTTCAATACTGAGTTCTTATGACCCGCTATTGATCCAATTTGGTAGGGAATTGTAACTGCTCCAATATTGTTTGCAATGGAGGAGTTCCCTCAGCTGCGTGCAGTTGTTGATAAGGGCTTTGACAACCCTGACAATGTTGATATTGTAAGTTAATATGTGACTGATTTCATCAATATTTTCTCCCTTTGGAAAGTAATAGTTACCCTGTGCCAAGACAAAGCTCAATTATGATAGTATCTCCATTGAAATAACGTGTGAAAAATTCTCTGGGATTAGAAGCATGAAAAATACTTGCGCCAATTTTATCTTATGGTTAATTAAGAATTGGGAAGGAAATGGATGAAAAGTTTTGATAGCTTAATGTCAAGGATCAACTCTTCCCAAGCTTAACGTATTGCATATGTCCAACTGCCTAGAAAGCACATTTATTTGATACGTGTTAGTGTCAGACTGTCAGAATCTCAAAGACCCTTGTACGCTAACACATAACACATGCATCCATTATCAAATATTTGATATACCATAATCATTTATGATGAACAAGTGTTCCTATTAACTAAGTTGGGTTAGTCTAGTGGTTAGCTCACTAGTCTGCTTAAGCAAGTGTCAGGGATTTAAATCCTGTCTTGTGTATGCAGCAACCCAAGAGCAAATATGCATGTGACATATACCAAGATTCTTGGCCCCTCAAAAAGTTTCAGATGTATTGACCTGTAGCAAGTTCTGCTGTGCATTAAGTATAATTTGTAGTGGTTGATTTGAAGTTCATTTCATTCTTTCTGTGATCATGATATCATGTTTTTGCATCATGCGGTGTTGACATGCAGGCTTGTCATTTTAACAACAAATATATAAGGGTTATCTTGGAAAGTTCATAATTATGTGTTTTTAATTTCTCTTTTTTTTTTCCAATAACATGTTTAATTATTTTTTTATATTTGCAAATATAGGCTCTTGAGTACCTTGGAAAGAGCAGAGGTATACAAAGGACAAAAGACCTGGCTGTAATGCATACTAACCTTGCAGTAGCAGCAATTGATTCCTTACCAGACAGTGATGATGAGGAAGTAAAAAAATCAAGGAGAGCCCTTGTAAATCTTACTCAAAGAGTCATTGTTAGTCACTAGCTTAGCTCTTTACTTGTAACTTAAGTCACTGATATAATTGGTTGGTTAGTTGTTGTAGTAATAAGTGAAAGCTTTTCAAAGATGCTGAATTAATTACGAACATAAAAAACAAATTCACTGTCATAACTCACAAGAAGCAGTGATGCAGAGAACAAGAAAAGAGGTAATGAATGATGGCTTAAGAAACAAGAAAACATACATTAGACTTCTCAAAGCCAATGAATCCCCCATCATATACACCTGAGAACAGAGGCTAAGAAAAGAGTCAGAAATTAAGAATTGACTAAAAAAACAAATAACAGATAATAACAATCTATAACTAAAATATAGGAACTGATATTGTAAATAACTACACTTAACAACTAGATACTCTTAATAATAAGTTAGTTGTACTTAGGTTCGTTTGGGAAGTTTTAAAAGTTACTTTTTTTAGTTTTTGACTTATGAAAAGTAGCAGTGTTAATGTTTGGTGTAATTTTCAAAACTAAATTATAGCTTTTTAAGAAGTTATTTAAGTGCTTATAGAAAAGTTAAAGAAATGACTTCTCTCATAATAAAAATTTTTTTATCACATTTATTTTAAAATAAACACTTTAGAACTAAAAAACCAAACAAAAAATAATTTATTTTTAATATAAGCATTTATTGTTTAATTGGTCAATGAGTTATTGCATGTACAATGCAGGATTTAATTAAACAGCGAATGAGCTCACCACTCAATCAACTCAAGTTGATTATTTACATTCCACACTTTGTGTTGATCTAACATGTTTATTTTAATATTTAAACCGGGTCTAGCCCAGAAACCTAAGAACCCCTTTTCAAACACAGGTCCGATACACCCAAGTCTAGACTAGATAAGGCCCAACCGTGAGAGACATGAAGGTTTCTTTCTTAAAAAATAAAAATAAAAAATTAATTCTTTGCACCACAAGGCTTTAGCCAGCATGTAGATAAAGAACGCTAGTCAGTGAGTTTGTACTTTGTAGAGTGGGTGTGATGATTCAAAGGGAAAAAAAAAACAAGGAGATTTAACTCTATATTTTACCAAGAAGTTATTCAATTATTCATCTCTCACATGATTACAGAACTAACATTTTATAATGTTCTAGGGTATTAATAGGTATTAATGTTCTTATTAATCTATTTTTTAATAAAATTATGAATAATAATAATAATAAGAGAAAAACCTAAAACAGCTCTGACAATTACGAAAGGAAAGGGGTTGAAGAGGTTATCCAGCAGTCTTTCATGAATTATAAGGAGTGGTTAGATATGGATCTCTTCTGTTGCTGATGGCGTTGCCGAAAATGACAGGGGATATCTATTATTGTTACTTGAGATTGTTTATTCTGCTATTAGTGGTTTGTGGTTGTTGTCTTGTGCTCCACTTGTTGTGTTGAGCTTTTCTTTTAAAAAAAAAGTCCCTTACAATTACTTCGAAAGACAACGAGGTCCTTGACAAAAAAAACACAATCCGACTCCTAACAATTACCTCGAAAGAACAACGAGGTCCCTGTGCCAAAAAAAAAATCAATGTTATTTTTTTTGGCACAGGGGCTAATTAGTCCCCAAAAAAAAAATCAGGGCGGATTGGATATTTTTTTTTTGGAAGACCTCATTGTCCTTTCGAGATAATTGTCAAGAGTCGAATGGGGTATTCACTC
Source organism: Arachis ipaensis (assembly GCF_000816755.2). NCBI lineage: Eukaryota > Viridiplantae > Streptophyta > Magnoliopsida > Fabales > Fabaceae > Arachis > Arachis ipaensis. Next base: position 118,449,879 of record NC_029791.2, on the reverse strand, counting down.
TAATAATAATAACAATTTTGATATTAGTCAAGATGGTAGTATATTACACTAAAATTAAAATATTATTGATTAAACTTTTGGTACCAACAAATATCTTTTATAAATTATATTAAAAAAAGTTGTTTAC
>NC_029791.2:118448238-118449682 GCF_000816755.2 Arachis ipaensis | reverse complement strand
TTAATGGATAAATGAGATATTGTTTAGTCTCAATCAATTTTTCGAAAAGATCATTGAACTCGTTTATATATGAAAGTTGGTCATTACTTATTAGAGAACACGTCTAATGTAAAATTATGAAGTTCACTATATATGAAGTGTCAATTGTTATATTAGTATGAAGCCGAATTTCTAATAATTTTATTGTACAAAAATATAATAAACTGAATAAAAATAGCCAATTTTAGAACCATGTTTGGAGTCTCTAGGCTGCAATTTCTAACTGAATAATAATAATAATAATAATAATAATAATAATTTAAGATTAAAATGTTAACTAAAAGTTATGTTTGCAGATTAAAAGCTTCACGTAAAAGAAAACCACAAACAAAAGCATAAGCTATGTAGTTGGCAGTGACAACAAAACATAACATACATAGCACCTTACTCCTCCTACTTAGAATTGAGATCCGACACCATATAAGAAGGGATTTGTCTCTCAAAATTGAAACTTTGATTTTACTTCTTGCGGCAAATTAGTCAGTTCTTGGTTTGTCGCGTGCATCATTTTTGCGTGTTTTCAAAGACAAACACTATTAACCCGTGATGACAGTTTATTTATCATTCACATACATAATAAAATTATTTTTGGTTTTTTCCTGCACCTGCTCCAGAGTTATACTATTAATATGATAGTTACCCACATAAAAATGTTTAAAATTTGTATGCAATGATAATAACTAAAATATTGATATCGATTCTCAATTATTACGTTTATATCAAAATATCTTTATATGACTTCACGTAAATAATTTGAAAGGAAAAGTAAAGGAAAAGTATAGGTACCAACATATTATTTGTTAATTTATTGCCAACAATAATTAATTATTATATTTTAAACACATATATAAAAAGACACATCCAAAAAATATATCTATAAAGACACTTCTATTAAATACAATCATAAAAAAGATATTTTTATTAGACACATTTATAAAGACACAGAAATACTGTTAATAACGTTGTTGTGGGATTGAATTTAAAGAGGTGGAAGATAAAATATAGTTGAATTTAAGCTTGCCAAATTAAATTTTTCAAAGTGTTTCCTTTTATTTGTCAAAATCATTTCTCATTAATACTATCATTTTCGTTTTATAATACTAACACTTTAAATATTTAATATAGCTAACATATTTAGATACAATTGATCTAATTAATCAATTCACAATGTCATCATCCAACATCTCATAATAACTTAAAAGGTAAATAATTATACATGCATTTGAATGGTTGTAATTGCAATACTGGCCTGGGATTTCATTAATTAAGCTCACGAGTTAAGGAAAAAAAAAAGATAATTAATTAATTAAGATCATAGTCATAAGCATAAACTATAGAGCATGCATAAATAATCAAACCACTCTATTTTGTTTTTTCTTTTCATTTTGTTTACACCACTTCCAAC
>NC_029791.2:118444328-118448059 GCF_000816755.2 Arachis ipaensis | reverse complement strand
ATTATTTTCATTGTCTGAATCTATAGAACTATTAGCAGATTCTCCTTCTTCACTTGAATTATTATCAAGTGGTTTCAGAAAATAGGGTTGAAGCTTCTTTAAATCTTCTGACTGAAGAGGTTTCAATAGAAACTCTTCTGCCCCTCCTTCCAAGCACCTACATAATAATATCAACAATATAAAATTTTCAATTAAATAGCTATTATAATTAGTTTTAAATACTACTCTCACAAGCTAAGAAAAAAGAAATTAAAAATTGGCCAATGTTAGAAGGCCAATTTTTTGGTATCTATCACTTGGTGCCAAATTTTTGTTGAACTTATTTTTTATAAAAAAATTTAAATATTTAAAATTTTTTAACCACACTAAAAATTCAAAAACTTGCTTCAAAAACTAAAACTCAAAACTATTGCCATTTGTATGTTTTCTTACAATTTATTTCTCTTTGACGTAACTTTATTTTAGTTAAAAGAAAATAAAAGAAAGTCACCAAAAAAAAAAAGAAAATAAAAGAAGGGAAAGAAAAGGAAATTTAAAAAAAATTATATGGTAAAAACTCAAGTGCAGTCGACTTCACGTAAAGTTGATAGGTGAGAGTCGTTAGATGATTTGACTGATTTGACTAAATTTTCATCTAACGGCTCTCAACTATAAACTTCACGTGAAGTGGACTGTACCTAAATTTTCCCCGATTTATATATATAACATAAAAGAAAAGAAAAGAAAAGAAAAGAAAAGAAAAACTTACATGGTGATTCTGGAAGGTACATTTTCTGATGACATAATCACAACTGGAACATCTTTCCAAGAAGATCCCTGCAGCAGTAAGCAATGCAATGTAATGTCAACAGATCGAGAAAGAAAGGAATAAAATAAATAAACAACAAAGAAAAAAAAAAAAAAGCAAAAGCCAACTTAGATCTTGAAATCTGGAACTTTTTACTTTTCCTTTTTCTTTTTTTTTTTTCTCTTTTTAACTGAGAATTGCAGTCTTACACTATTACTTGTTAAAAATAGAAAAATAAAGTTATGACTTATGATGATGTAAAAAAAAAAAAACAAAAAACAAAATTATTTATGTACTCTGCAAATTTATGACGAGAAAAGAATATGATACATCCTTAACTGTTGATTCATGAGTAGGGGAATGTTTAGCTTTTTTTTTAAAAAAATAAAAAATAAAAAAACCACTTCTCAGTGTCAGTGTAATTCATCAAGCAAGAAAATATATTATTTTATTTTATTTTATTTAAAAAAAAAAGACAGAGAGAATTTCGGGAAGATGTCGGATATAATAAGGATTGTGTGTTTGACCTTGACTCGTTTAAGTAAATCATAGCCACTCATCCCAGGCATGCAATAATCCGTCATGATCAAATTCACTTTCATTCCCTGCATTCCAACAAAACGTATGTTCAAGCTTCAGCATAATTAAGTTAATTAAGTACACAATTAAGGTCATTATATACTGTTTAATTAGGATAATTAAAGAGATAAAAAAACAACTAAGAGGAGTACATGTATTTTTACAATGTCCAATGAAAAGGTTCTCACTTTAAATTATTGTGTTGGTACTTTCTGATCTGAGATCAAATCAATGTTCAAATATGGGTGCTGATTAAGATTATTGAAGGTTCATGATGAAGATTATTCAAGCTAGAACACCGCAATTATATAAATGCACCATAGCTAATATATATAACTTTAATCTCTTATATATGAATATATAACTAATAATTAAGGTATACAAATATATATAAGGGGAGAATGAATTGATGAGTATATGTGAATATGAATTCTAATCATAAAGCATTTTTTATGCATATTATGCATCCTGGCCTAATTAAATGAATAGAATTGAAGTTGACGTGACAATGAAAAAAAAAACTAAGAAATTGCATAGAAATAAAGTAGGTTTAATTGGTTGAGGAGAAAAATTTTATGAATGACTTTAATGCAAAAAGGCATACATAAATTTTTACAAATTTAATTTTAATGTACTACTAGTATAAAATTGTTTTACATGTATATCCAATCATATAAAATAAAAATAATTATATTTTATATTAAACACGTGAATAGTCATCTAAAAAATAATTATAATTATACAACTGTGTAAAATATTTTATATTGTCGGTGTATACAAATTATACTCAATTTTTACCCTGAAAATACTTTCATTCCGTTTTCACCCAATATCCTAATTCCTAATGGTAGGTAAATAATTATGATAAGATTTCCTTAATGAACTATTTTTTTTAATCTTTATTATTTTTATGCGGTTCCACAAGAACTCTATCTCAAATTATGTATCCTACTCCTCGTGACTCAATATCGTAACAAGTTTCAAGTCCCTTCTTGACACATTGTCAGAAATCAGAACTTCGAAACAAACTTTCACGAGGAAGTTAAATAATAAATAGATACAATTGCAGGTGTTTCCTAACTAGCTTGTTAAATTAATTGTTTTGGAAACGACAATAAATTGGGTATCATATCATATCTATGAACGATAAATCATATGTACGGAAACTAATTAAACACATAAAAAAGCGGGCATGAAATGAAATTTAAACTTCAACAAATTAGAGACCACTATAATAAGTATATCATAAAATTAAATTCTAACATGTATGAGCTATAATGAGAAGGTAATAATTAAGGAAGAAGAATAAACCTCTTGTTGTAATGGTTGAGGAGAAGGAGAAGGAGAAGAATTAGAAAATGAAGAAGATTCTGAAGAGGTTGATGAAGAAGAACTATTATTATTATTATTGTTATTATTATTTTGATGTTCATCATCATCGTCAACAAGCCCAAGATATTTCAAAGCTTTGTCACCAGAGTCCACACATGTAACTGCATATATATATATACCGTACATTAATTGATGACAACACAAATTGAATAAATCATAAAAAAGTTTTCCTCAAAATTGAAATGGCACCATATCATCAACATCCAAATTAAAAGCCAAGGAGTTAATTAAGAACATAAAATAAATAAAGGGTAATGCTAGGGAGATAAAAAATATAGCCAAAACTTGTCTTATTTAGCATTCATTAATTGTCGCAATAATTCATAAATGTTAAATAAGGCAAGTTATGATTGTTTTTGACTAATTTTCTTTGGTTACCAAACATTTCCCATAAATAAAGAGTACCTTTGCATGAAGAATCTCTAAGGAGCCTCTCCAAGAGTTTTCTATCAATGACACTATCATCAACTGCCAAGACATGAAAATGTTGTTGTTGTTGTTGAATCTTTGTAGTATCAACAAGCTCCATCTCTTCTTCTTGTTGATCTATCTATGTATAATGTTGTATGTTGTCTCTTGCAATATCTATCTATGTATCTATATATGAGTAATTCAGAGAAAGAGAGAGAAACGTGATGAATGAGAATGAGAATGGGAAAAATGAAATGAGAGGTGGAATGTAATTATCCCGTGAGCCTCTTTTTCCTTTTATTATATAATAATAACAAAAATAATAATAATATTGATGCATGAGAGAGAATGAAATGAGAGCGAAGAATCGTACTGTGTTGGAATAGTGAGAGTGTTGTTTTTATGTGCGATTCAATCAAAATAATAACGATTTTAAACCACGTTAAAAATCAAAAAAAAAAGAGTATAATATAATATAATAAAAAATTAACACTAAATTAAACCAACCTTACTTACTCTAGGTTTAGTTCTCTCTCTTTCTTAGATTCCTCTTCTAGAATCG
>NC_029791.2:118430277-118444303 GCF_000816755.2 Arachis ipaensis | reverse complement strand
ACAAAGTATCAACGAAGAAAAGGTTTAAATATAATATTTTTTTAGGCAAGAAAAAATTAAATAAAGAGATATATATGGTAGTTTAGTTTCCAATCTTTTAACAGGAATTAAGTGCTGAGGATTTATTTTCTTTAAAGTAAAAATAAGATCCCAAGATCTTTGTTCCCATTCGGTCATGATGATTATGATTATGATGATGATGCAAAGATTGTTGATTTTGGGTGTGGATATGATCAAGTTTTACTAATTGTGCACAAGCACATGACTTTGAAAAATTAAAGCAACCTCCTTAACTTTTTTCTAACTAATTAAACTGCTATTAATCTTTTCAACTTGGCAGTGATTTAGTGGGGTTTATTTTCTTCACTTTCATAACCTATTTTATTAATCAATACCCTTCCTTGACCACTAGGCATGCATTCCTTTTACTATTTAATATTTTAATTCCCTTTACTAGTAATTTGCCAATGTATGTGAAAATTAACAGTGCATTAAATCTAAATGCAAGCATTTGGTGAGATAATTAAAAAGACTTTACTCAAAATTACCTCAGCCTACCTTAGCTTAATTAGCTAGAATTTCTCTAAAGAAATGTAGGATGTGACACCTTGTTCATTATATTAGGACCATTTTCTTTTTCATCACTTTTTCTTTATGAAATATAGGGCAATATAATTTTAGATGCATGGATGGAATATAAATTAAATCAATACATGTAATGAAAAGTTTTCACTATGTTTTTTGTTGTTATATATTTTAAGTAATTCTAAACCACTTGCAAGTATAAGTATATATCATTTTGGTTTTATTTTATATTATGTTTTGGAATTTAATTTTGATGTATTAACAGTGTAAAATGTTTTACATAGTGGTGGAAAGTGGAATCATATCCGGTTTTTTGGATAACTATTCACGCGGTTAACGTAGAAGATGGTTATTTTTACTGATGTGACGTTACGTAATTGGATGTACGTATAAAACTACTTTACACTGATAATGCATCAAAATTAAATTATATATTTTTAGCATTTAAGTTTTTCATATGCTCATGCCAATCAACTTGCAGTAATTTTTTTTTTCTAATTGTGACATTTCATAGTTTTTCTTTTGTTAATTTTTTTTTCCTTGTTAGAATGATAACCTAATCTAATTAATATGGGTAGCTACTTTGCACCCAAAATTACGCAAACAACAATAACAAAATCTTTATGAAATCTCACCGAATATCACAAAAAGAGATGTGTGCTTACCTGAAATTGGACGCAATGTTGACATCGTCCTTCATGACTCATCCAAAAATTTCCTTGCAATCAATTTTCAATTTCAACTACAATAGTACGAGTAAGAAATTAAGAGTACAAATTTTAGGTAAGAGTGATTTTTTTTGGTTTGCACCAGGGTATCCATTAGGTCGGAAGCCCAATGACTAATCTCTCGGGAGAGATGGTTAAGAGACACAGACCCTCATCCATCTATGCCAACTTCCGTTAGTAGGTAATGAAAGAGCCTAGCAGCGGAAACGACACAAATGTCCAACACAAAAACAATATGGAAGCACTCACAACATAATATGGCAGCAACTATAACAAGCAAATATAGCAAGTAAAGCAATAATAAGAACACACCGAGATTTTAACGTGGAAAACCCCCTCAAGGTGAGAGGTAAAAACCACGAGTCGTCCAGACCAATGAAATAGCTCCACTATAATCAAATGAGGTACAAGAGAGTCTCAAACAAAGCACAAAAATGTGCATATAACCAGCCAAAACATCAAAGCACCAAAGCTCACAAATGAAAAGCAAGAAGATGAAATATACCCAAAAAATAGAGCTGCTGTCGAAGCCAATTTCTCCCTCTGTAGACCTCCAATTAAAATCTCCACCGTCCAGAATGAAGAACAATATGTGAAGAATCTACAGTTCAAATTTCACGTCGATCCAACGGTGAAAGAATGAGAAACTGCCGTTCCAAAATTGCTGCTCTGTGTAAAAACGGGAAACCTAATTTCTCTCTTGCGAAGCCAATTTCTCTCACTGAAAATCTCCAATCAACATCTCCACCGACCAGAATGAAAAACAAGATGATAAAAACATGCAGTTTAAATTTCAAGCCGATCCAAAATGTATGAAGATTATATTTTAAATAAAAAGCAATTTTTAATTTTTCTCGCAACAATTTCTCACATATTATATTTAGAACTTAGTTTTTTTTTTTTTAATTATTGGCATAAAACCATACATGATTATACTATATAAAATTTTCACATTAAAAAAATAATGCTACATGAGCACAAGTTAATAATTTTAGTCAACAATTAATTAATAATATTTAAAAGTATTAGCAAAAAAAATGATGATAGATTTTAGACTAAAAATTTTAAATTACTAACTAAAAATATTGACAAATACAAATTAAAATTATTGATTTTTTATTTTTTATTTTTTAAATTATCCGTAAATCTCTCTGCACTCTTACAATAATAGTTCACTTTGGGTAAACAAGTCAAATCACCAAATCCAACAAGAAGATTATAAGAATTTTGAGAAGAATTGAAGATCTACCAAGCATAGAGAAATGAAAATTAATTGGGGGACCACCATTTATACAAGAATGTTCACACAATACACATTCCATGAGTTCAAAAAATAATACCATTAACGTTGAGATGATAATAAATAGTAAAGGGGACAAGAAATGAAATAAAAGCAGTGAGTTGGGACCAAAAGTTGGGGTCCCACAATGCAAATATACGAAATCTTAGGTGGGTCCAAGCAAATATAATCCTTTTGTAGGGTCCACAAAACCCATTCCTCTCTTGTGATATATAAGTAGATCTCTTCATATTTGGAATCTGTTCTCATCGAGGGTGTCCAAAGAAGAAGGTTTTTCCATTAAAGGGCTCAGTAATTTTGTTCAAAGTCCAATTTTTTTCTTCTTCTTTTTCTTTATTCCTTTTTTTTTTCACTTGAGTGGGGGACCCAATTGTTGTCTGCCACGTGTTATTTTCTTTTATCTGTAGACTTAATCATCGTCTGACATTGGGAACAGGGTTCTGACGTGGTGACATATGAACCGTCAGATCACATCACTATCATTCACAATCATTTTACTTCTTTTACTCTTTTTTTTTCACCTTTCATTCATAAATTTTATATTTGATTTATATTTCTAATTCAAATTTATTTTTAATATTTTAAAAAAAACTTTTAACATATTTGTTAACACAAACTCTTAATTCTATAATATAAAATTGTAACATAATAGTCCGGCTAATTCAACCCTTAAATTGCCAATGAGTTATAGCTCAAATAGCATAGTCTTCCCATACTTAATTAAGAGGTTACTTTGTGAAAAAATATTTTTACGGGAATATATATCTATCTAAAATTAAAGGACCACTGTACTCTATTCTTTGGCAACGCACGCCACATAAAAGTATAGAATGAAATAAAATGGCAACGAAAAGTCAAAATAAATAGTAAATAAATAATGAAGGACGCAGAAAAACACTCGACTAGATGCCTAAACAAAAACGAAAAACAAACATATCTAGATTCTAGACGCAATGTACAAAACATTTAGTTGTGATTTCATCTCAATTTTTTTTAATATTAAGGAGATAAAAAAGGATAAAATTTATTTTATTTAATATTTATTAATTATTATAATAATTAATAAATATTAAATAAGATAAATTTTGATTATTTTTAATTTTTGTTATCAAATATTTTTTTATAACGATTGCATTGATCTAAGCGTTGAGAAAAAGAGAAACAAAACTAAGGACCATTTTCTTTATGTCTTCAATAATAATATAAATTTTAACATTTACTCAATCTCTATCTTATTCGCTAATTGTTGCCTTAAAAAAATTGATTCGCTTGCCAAATTATATATATAATATTGTTTTATCGGGTCAACTTTATGATCCAAGAGGAGTTCTATTCATCATTGAGACATTGACCCTAGCTAGCTATATCAAGCTCTAGTTGAAGTGTTGAACACTTGAACAAATTAAAAATAAAACCCTAAAACTCTTATCCCGGATCCCAATTACAACTAAAATTTGGATAGTATTTAATTAGCTATGCAAAAAATTATGTATATAATAAAAATTAATGATTATATATTTATAAATAAATATATATTATTTAATTTATTTTTAATATATATTTTAAATTTAAACAAATATTTTATATTGATAATATTATTTAGTATAATTATTATATGCTCTAGTCAAAGTAGTAAAAATAGCGTGGTGCTCAATAAAACGAAGGAAGTACGTAGTTATCATGGATCAAGAACTCAAACTTGGCATGGAGTTCGTTCATTGGCTGAATAAAGGGCCAAAAATAAGAAGCCAAATAAATCTTTGGAATTTGGGGGTGTGTGTGTTTGTGATAAGGGCGTCAACTTGCGCTGTGTTTTGTAGTAGTAGGAAAGTGTGCCGCAGTTTCTCCACTTTATTGTAGTTGTTTTTCCCATCAAGCTAGCACAAGTATATTTTCCTGTGGTATTTTACACTGTTAATAATGGATGGCGATGGAACAAGTATCAACAAGGCATTGTTTGTTACTTTAATTTGTTTTATGCCTTTATCCACCGTTTAGTTATTGAACGTGACGATGATATAAATAAATAGACACAAAATATTTGTATTTCATATTTTTTAAAAGGTATTAAAATATTAAGATATAATTTATTAGGCATAAATTTTTATACTTCAATCTTTAATTATTTTTAGGTTTAATTATTCTGCAGATCTTTATAGTTTCACCAAATTTTCAATTAGGTCTCTGTACTTTTTTTTTTAATTAGGTCTCTATACATTAATTTTTTTTCAATTAAATTCCTGTTAACATTAAACGTCAAAAAAATATTAGTGAATTGTGAAATTACTTGTATATTCTTAGGGACCCAATTGAAAAGAAAAAAAGTATAGGAACCTAATTGAAAATTCGATGAAACTATAAATATTTAATAAAAGATATTCCTATAATCCATATTCAATGATTCTACGACATAAAAAATATTCCTATAATCCCTTTTATTTTGTCACTATCATTCTTTTGCTTATTTAGTTATTTATATACAAATTGTACCAAAAATACCTTTTTTTTTCTTTCAAAATACTTTATCTTAAGAACATACATTAAAAAAAAAAAGAATGAATAAAATGAAACAGAAATAGTAGTAATAACTAATAAGTATATATCAAATTCAGTTCCATCATTTAAGTATTCATTATATGATCATGTAACATTTTACATTTATGTGGATTCATGGAATATAGTTTGTGTCTTTATCATATCATGGTACACCATAAAAAACCACAAGACTATGTAATTTGTGTTATTGAAATTTGAAATTTAAAAACGAAAACTATAGAAAACATAGTTTAAGTGTAATACAGATAATCTACAAATCAGTTCTTGTGTTGTAGCCTCCCACTCTCTGAACCAGCATAGGGATCAACAATAACATTGATAACGGCCGGTTTCCGAGCCGAGAAAAATTCTGAAAGAGTAGACATGAGTTAATTAGGTGTCCTAACAAGATAGTCCTTTCTACCAAAAGTTTTAATCAAAGCATGATAGCCTGCTTTCGAAACAAAGGAAGTCGAAGCCGGATCACCTTTGTGAGGTCCATTATTGTAACCATAATAATTAAAAAAAAAAGAAATGTATGCAAGAGCAATTTATTGCATATAAAAACAAATCTATGCAATCATCTATGATCATATCAACATAATTAAAGAACTTTCATATAGCATATGGCAACAAGAACCATTGATAGAGTAATAACTAAAATTATTTACAAAAATTGACAGTAAAAATTACACACATATATAATTTTGGCACAGCTACCTTTAGGCTGCAAGAGCATGGTGGCCTGCTGTGTACAATTTACTGCTAAACAGACTAAGCTTATTCTCACATGAACAGTGTTGAAGCATTATCCTTTTATTTTTTGCACCTTATATTCAATTAGGATTTACATCCAAATAAAATTGTAACTATACATATTTTACATGCAAATTCTCAAATTGTAGGAAATTCTAAAATCCAGTTACATCCAAATGGTTATTACTGCTACTACTACAACAACAAAAAAATCTTATCCCACTTAATAGAGTCAACTAAATAGACCAAACGATAATAGGGTGCCTTTCATAGATCATAACCATGTTAAACCCGTCTGTACTTAAATAGTTAAATCTCTTTAAATAAAACAACAATAATACATATTCTAAACAATCAACAACTTACTGAATGTTACATGCAATCATGGACATCCTAATAATTAGAACATTTACACTATTGTTCATCCATTCCTATCCTTATGAAAAAAAGTCATGATTAATTTGAAAATTAATAAATTGAAAGGGAAAAAATATCAAAGTACCTCAAAGAGTTGATTTGTGTTGTCTGCTATCTTTGCAGATGTCTCTATAAAGAACATTTTGTTCTTCTCTGCATAGTCAATGACATCCTTCACAGAAACAATGAAGTATACTCTATGAGAAAACAAGAGACTCGAGTCTTTAATGAAAAATAGAAATATATTGAAGAGTATTGCAATACCTGAACAGCCACCTCTCACTTCTCATGAAGGTCAGCTTTATTACCAACCAATGCCAGAATTATTTTAGGGCTTCTGTGCTTTTGTAGCTCCTACAAAATTAACAATACTTTAGATCCTGAAACAAATTGATAGAAAATGTAGAAACTCAATCTATTCCAATCTCATAACCCTAATCAGCAAAACTAATTCATATGAAACAACGCAGATCGAGTGTACAAGCAGCAAGGCGAGGCGAGGCGCGACGAGTGGCGGACAGGGCTTCGAAGGATCAATCAGTGCAGATCTTTAGAGACCTATGGAAGCTTTGGATGAAGTAGACGAATCGACAGCTATGGACGAAGACGACGGACCGACGAAGGAGAAACACACTTTACACGATTTTCAGAGAGAAAATTAGGGGCTGGGTAGGATTTTTTCCTTTGTGCCAAAATGCCAATGGTTTTTTGGGTATTTTGAAAAATAGAGATATGCCCAATTAGGATACCTAACCAAATAGGAGAATATTCATTTTTTAAACAGAATATTCTGTTATCTTAAACGTTATTCTCACGGCAGTGACTTAATTGAAAAAAAAATAATGTATAGGGACTCAATTGAAAAGAAAAAAGTGTAAGGACTTAATTGAAAATTCGGTAAAATTATAGGGACCCACAGAGTAATTAAACCTTATTTTTAAAATGTTAATGTTATCTTTAATTCTAATTTTTTAACTTTTTTTTATTACTGTCATTGTGCTCTCTTCTCTTTTTCTTCCTCTTCTCACATCTTTGTCTGTCTCTCTTTTCACTACAACACACACGGAAAATTGCGGCAAAAAATTGCCGGCCATTTCTTGAACTGCTGCAAATTGGCAGGATACCAGCGGTTCCACTAATGTTTTTGAGCTCCGTTACAAATAGATCAAGATAGCAACGATTGAATACTAACCGTCACCAATAGCATTTTGTTAAGCTGCATCAAAAAACCTCGCCTTCAACATTCGAGAGCTAGTCTTCTCGTTTTCGTGCGAACCCAAAGGGAGCAAAGGCGCGAATCACCCTCTCGAATCCTTACTGCCATGTAGCTCTCCTACATTAGTTACAGCTGCTACGTCCTTCCACATCACTGATCTGCTCCTCCGCCGTGTAACTCTGCATGCGAAAGGAAACTGGAAGGGCACAAAACCATTGTTCTTCCCTCCTCCGTGCACATCCATGTTGTCGTGAAGTCACGTAGCTGCCCATCCATCCTGGTGTCGTCGTCGTTGTCGTCGTTGTCCTTCCCCCTTGTCCTGTTGTGTGCTACTCGATCACCCTCTCCCCTCTCACTAGTTCGTTCTTCCCCTTGCCCTGTTGTTCTAATTTCATCCCTTTGTCCCAATTTAATTTGTTTGCTTGTTGTTCTATTAATTTTGCTCTAATTTCATCCTTTTATCTTCTGCCTTTTGTTCGAATTTATCCTGATTCAATCACTCTTCTGTTTCAATTCCTATTCTTGGTCCAAAAATATCGATTGTGTTCCATACTAGCCCTAATCAGTTTTTGTGCTCCTAAATCTGTCTTCTAGGTGGTTTGCACTGAATGTGAGAGATTAATCAAATTTCACTATTTTATTATATCGAAGAGTAGATTTGGAGTTAGATTAGTTAGCTAATTCATTCAGCAAGTGGATTGGTTATGAAATAAAATTTGTAATTGCTAGTCAAATTTCTATTGGTCAAATTCATTTTGTAAGTAGTCTAACATTTAGCAATGTTACTTGAGATATATACGTTGTGATTAATGTTGTATCTTTTGACATTGACTTAAGAAAAGGCACATGTAGTTGTTAAATTACTAAGCAGATGAATATGGCTGAGCCGGTGAGGGGAGGAGCGAGGAATGCAATTTGCTGATCGATTTCTTTTAATATTTTCAAATAGCTGATAAATTGAGATTCTGTTGTTTGTGTTCTTCAAGTCCTATGAATTTTTCATTATTGATAAATGATAGTTACTATTTCTGAATGGGAGGTACGATCTTGTTATGTTTCTATTTATGTTGCTTTCTGATACTATCTTTAACATGTTGTCCAATCTGTTATGGGTGGAAGAAGAATAAAGCACGGTTCTTTTGCATTTTTATTTTGTTCTTTTTTTCCAACTCGATTTCTAGCCATCCTGTAGTTATTTAGTTCTGTTATGGGATAGTATTCTAGCATATGAAATTGGAAGTCTAATTTTTCAATCCAACTAAAATTAAACTATAAAAATGACATATTGTCTTCGTATGATATTTGTTGTGTGCTGAATTAATCCAAACAAATACGCTCATTATTATGGGGCAGCATCATGTTTTATAAGGATCAACAAAAAAGTTCCAGACTTGGTAGAAAATTTTATCAATTCTGCTACTGCCTTATTAAGGGATAAACATCATGGAGTTTTGATCACTGGGTTCATCTTTGTACAGATCTATGTAAAATTAGCCCAGGAGTCCTTAGATTTGTAAGCTACTATTTTTTATTTTTGCTCATTCCACACATTAGCACCTTCTATTGTTTATGAAACTTTTAATATTTTTCTGACACTTTAGGTAAGTGGCTTGGAAATAGACAAATACGCTGTAACTGGGCCACTAAAGGGGCTAATAAAAATAATGAAAAGTAGAGTTCGAATTCTAAAAGTGTTCATGGGGTAGCAAACCCACTCCTCCTGGAACAGCCTCTACTCTTCCCTTACCTAGTACTGCACATGTGCCTGGCTTTTCTCCTATTGGACTTGTAGCGTATGAAATATGAACGCCAAATGGCTCTGAGCAAGATGGGTGGTGCGCATGTGGCACTTATGCATCAGCAGAATTAGCATGCTGCCATGAAGCAGGCAGCCATGGGAATGGGTGTTCCTAACCAACAGGTTAATTATGGTTGTTTAGAGTTAAATGATTTAAAGGTACTACTATTTTGATTTATTATGTGCTTTGTATTGAGTTTTTTAATTTGAGTAAATAAATGCAAATAATTAATGATTGTTTGACGGTTTGTTTATCTTTATTGGGTCTTTGATTGATTCAGTTTCAATAATATTTGATAATCATCAGTGGAGTTATAAGAAAAAGTAATTCTTTGATTATTAGAAGAATATTTGAGCTAGAGGTTTATTGTTACTGATTGTATAGAGAGAAAAGTTGCATTCTAGGATGCTAAAATTCCCTTAAAACAGAGATTTTCTTTATTTTCCATTTCTCCATATGGTTTTCAATTAATATTTGTTAATTTTTTTTCTCTTTTGTGAGAATCAATAGAAATTGTTAGAGATTCTAAAAACAAGTATTTTTATTTTATTTTATTTTATTTTTCTCCCCCTCTCCCGTGTATGTTATTGGGTTTATAATTTAGTGGAAGTTATAGTGGTTAAAATTATTGATTGAGTTAAGATTTTGCCTTGAATTTGTTTTATATAATGATTTTGAAGGGCTTTGATGATTTTGGCAAAGACAAAAAACTTAACTCCTTTGTGGCTGTAGCTATTTAATTTGAGCTTATGCTCAATAGTTTCAACATATTATTGGAGTATTAAGAAACATGAGGAAGTCTTAAAGTGGTTTTAGTATTATGTTCATCTTTGTCTTAAGTTGTTCCAAAGCTATGTCTTCATTGTTATGCATCTTTGTTGTCATGCTAATATTGAATTTATTCAACAAGGCATATTCTGTCTTTTAATAATTGAAATTAATATTTGTAATGGAAAATATTATTATAACTTGCTATAGAATATAAGTAGATTAAAATTTTTTATTGCATCGAAAGTCTTTATCATGCTGACATTTAATCACTTTTGTGTGGAAGGTTGTGAATTGTGATTTTGGTTCTCGGAGAGTAGGGATCTATATATAGAAATTGCCCTGATGCGCTGATGAGAAAAACTGATGTTATTGGTAATAGAAGGGGGAGGATTTTTCTCTTCTTCAGCTTTGAAGTATAGTAAGGGCCTGAGCCTTCTCCTTTTGGGCCAGAAATTCACTTGCTAGTATTGCATGTTCCTTAACCCAAATTGTTTTACTAGCAAAGTTTTATGTTTTTTGGCTTGCAGGTTATAGATTGCTTCAGTAAATCAGTTGGGCTAAATATTTGTGAAAGTAGTCCTTTGCCGACATTTCATTATTTCTCAGGTGTCTTGTTCGAGTTTGGTGCCTCCCAATACAAGGAATGCCTTATATCAAATCTACCACCTATTGTAAAATCATCATTGTGATCAAGAGTATGTTCATTTTAAGCAAGATGTGTTTGTCCTATTATGTTCTCTATTTCTTGTTTATTACAACCAAATCATTTTCTTCTATTGGTGTTATCAATTAGTTTTCTTTCAATTATACAAAATTATTGTTTTATCTACTTAGTCCTCTTTTATACACGTATCTTAAATTTAATCAATTATGACGTAAAGAAAATAAGTTATACTAAAAAAAATTGTACAATATATTGTAGTCCATCAATTATGTTTTTTTAAAATATCATGTAGAAGATTGTGGGCGGGCTAAAAACCACAGCTTTTTTTTTTTAAAAAAAAAAGCACCTATCAGAATTGCGACTTAGTTTATAACTGTCGTATTATTTTTTAAAAACTAGTATAGCGATGGTTTTAATTTTTTTTTAAATTGCTGCTAAATCAACTGACGCTAATCCTTGGTTTTAAACTGCCACAAAATAAAATCTACACCCCCTAAACCGCAATGTTTCTAGAACCGTCGGTATTTTGTTTTGCGGCAGTTTAAAACCGTCACAAATCCATCAAAAAACCGCTACAAATTATCGGTTCCCTTGTAGTGTTTCCTCCTTCGCATCACCTTTTACCTTGGTCTTCCTCTCCTATTTCGCATTGCCATTGTCCTCTTTTTATCCTCTTCCTTCATGTCGCATTTCGCCATTACCATCGTCATCTCTATCATTATTTGCCTTGCTTGCACCTTTTTTCATCTTCATCGATTTATCTCCGTTGTGTCACCTTCTTTGTCTTTGTCTCTCCTTCATTATGATTTTTTTTATATATCCACACCGACTCTGTCTTTATCACCTCTATCTTTACCTTTGCGGCCTTAACCCTCATATCCCCTTTCACCTTTCTTTTTTTAATTGTTTTAGCTTTTTCCCTTTAATTTGAATTATTTAATACTTTAACTGATAATATTTGAATTGAGGTTGATAAATCAGTAGTGATTATAGTGGTAAAAATCAATAATGGTGGTGATGGTACTGGTAAAATAATTTTATTTTGCGAGTAAAATTGATTTTTAAATTAGATTATTATATCATATGTATCTTCACTAAACATATTAAAGAATTGTATATCTTTATGTCTATGTACTTTTATATCTTTCTATCGTTGTCTTTATTTTTTTAGATAGAAATCAAACATTGTCTAAAGAATTGATACATGTTTAAGTCATAATAAAAATATATATAAACGGTCACTTGGTTGAGAAGAATATTGAAAGGTATCAGAGATCAAGATGAAACAGAATGGAATAAGAGAAGATATCAGTGTTTGGTGAGAACCATAGAAAGAGTTCCAGAATTGTAGAGAAAATTCTAGAGTGAGAATTGTAGAAAATGAGAGTGATACATCATTATTGAACCCTAAACTGAATTGCAACTTACTATTTATACATAGTGAGAGCTGTAACTAACTATACCAGCTCACTACATTCCTAACTGATTTAATTTACAACTCAAATAACAAAATTAGTCTTAACCTCTAACAGATAATTATCTATTAGTTACTCCTAACATCTTCCCTTAACCTGAAGGGTGATGCTTCCCTGGTACAACTTCTCCAACATCCTCCTTTGAACTTATGTGAAGTCTTGGTGTGTTTTTACCTACTCAAAGTTTTGGCCTGAGACTGTGAAATGTTGCTTGAGAAAGTGGCTTTGTCAGTATATCGGCAAGCTGATCTTGCGAGGATATGTGAACTACATGAGCTCATTTTTGCACTACTCTTCACAAAATGTAGATCTATTTCGAAGTGCTTAGACTGACTGTAAAAAGCTAGATTTTTGGTCATCAGTACTGTGCTTTGGTTGTCACAAAATATTGTGAGTACTGGACCAGATGGTAAATGCATCTCTTGTAGCAATTTTTGCAATTAAATTATGTCTGTCATAGCAATCCTCAATTTAGTTTCAAAAGTTGCTTTAGTGTGCTTTAATTGTATTTCTTGTACAAAATTTTAACATCATGAGTAAACAAGAAGATTCTCAAAAACACTTCGATCGCTCCATCCAGGCCCATTAATATTAAATCTTTTAGATAATTCTCAGAACACATTCTGAGCAACATTGTTTAGTATTATTTTGAGGAGTAATGGTCTTGGTTTTATATTTTCACTCTCCGGTTATATTTTAGTTTAGTTTAATTATTCTGTTGCTTTATGTAGTTTTATCAAATTTACAATTATATTCCTATTTTTTTTTTTCTTTTTAATTGGATTTCATATATTTTTTATTTTATAATTATGTCATTTTTGTGTTAAAAACATTAAAAATAATGAAATATTTCTTCAAAAAAATATGTAATCAAATATTTAATTAGGTTATTAATTGTAAATACTTTTAATTTGTAGAAAAATATTTTATTAACTCTTATTAAGTCCAACATCATTTAACATTAAATGTCTCATAGTCCTTATAAGTGTGAAACAACTCTTACTTCTTATGCTAGCTTTTAGAGTAAGTTAGGTCCACTTAAATTTTTATATAGTATCATATCAAAAATTAAAAGTTGTTATTGAGTCACTCTCACACCATACTTAACGATATATTAAAAGTTGTCTTCAAATTTCACGTTTCAAGTCTTTGTCTGTCTTGAGCAAAAGATGAGTGTATTAAGTCTCACATTAATTAAAAATAAAAGCTTGATAGTTCTTATAAATATGAGATAATTTTTACTTTTTAAACTAATTTTTTGGGTAAGTTAAGTTCACTTAATTTTTTATAATTTCAATATTTTTTATAATAATAAAAATTTAATTATAAAATTAAAAATAATGTAAGATTAATTTAAAAAATAATATTAAAATTTAATTGCAAGTTTATTAAAACCCTAAAATTAAACTTTTTTTTTAGTTTTAGAATGCATGCCATACTAATCCAAAATTCCTGGTTTCATCTTCTTGCATAGTGGTTGTGGTAACTAGTTTAGTTAATATAGGATCAGTAATATGCCGAGTTAGAAAACAGTTGTACGTATCATACTATCATAGTGCCATCATCAATTAATTAATGACCCAAGTCATCAATTTATTTGTATTCATTTTGAACTAAGCTACAACTTATGGGACCATAACTAACAAAGGAAAATGAGAATAATCATCATAAGTGATAGATTTTGTTAAATCTTGTTTCTGGGTCCACCTCAATTTGGCTATCGATCTTCATTTGGTCTTTTTTTTTTTTGTGTAGGAAAATTTCCAAGGGAGATGGACCA